>NC_138186.1:66399067-66511410 GCF_964194105.1 Spermophilus citellus | reverse complement strand
AATGCAAAAACATTCAGAGTGAAGATTGGTTTATGAGCTTGAAACCAAATCAATGGATTAATTCAGTAGCAGGAAGGGTGTGACTAGAGGAAGTAGGTCACTGGGGGTGTGCCTTTGAGGTTTATGCTTTGCCTTTGGTGAGCAGAGTTCTCTCTGCTTTCTTGATGCCATGCTTTCCTCTACTCTGCCCTTCCACCAAAATGTTCAACCTCACCTCTGACCCAGAGCTATAGAGTTGACCAACCTTAGACAGAGCCTCTAAAACTGAGTAAAAATATACTTTTTCTCCTCAATGTTGTTCTATTAGGTCTTTGGTCACAGTGATGGAAAAGCTGATTCAAACACTAAATGGATTTTTTTTTATCAAGTGTTTATAAAGAGGCAACTATGAGCCACATGAAATGTAAAAGAACCAAAGAGAAATAAGACAGGCTTCACCCTGCAGTAGTCACCATTGAGTGGGAGTGCAGACATATAAATAATATTTAAATACACCACAGTAAGTTATATCAGCCATTTATTCATAATACCCTGAAAGCAAGAAAGGGAAAAAGTATATTTTTTCCCTCCAAAGTTCTAACTATTGGTGTGGTTGCATCTTTCTGTAGAAAAGCAATAAAAATTTTTTTGCTTTGTTTTTGTTTTAAAAAAACATCAATACTTAAATGATACTCAAGAGAAAAAATCAAAACCATAGAGTGCCGGGGATCCCAAAAGCCAACGGTGTGACCCTGGAGATCCAGGCTGTCTGATTCGCGCGGCCTGCCCCGAGGCTACAGAAGGCGTGGCGCCCCAAAGAAGGGGTTAACTAGTCAGCAGGGAATTAAGTGGCTGCGACACGGTGGTATCCCACCAGCCTAGCCCAAGCCCGCACTGACCCCCGGGCTGAGTTCGGGATTGTTGGCGGGGACGGAAGCGGTACAGCCCCACCCCCCACAAGGGACACTCCACTAAGGTAACCAGCGGCCACCATCTTGGACAGCTGAAGTAACCACCGCCACTCGCCGACAGATTGCAACAACAAACAGGTGTGTGTCACCCAGCTCAGCCCCCATACATAGGGGGATTTCGCTTAAAATCTCTCCTAGACTTTCAGGGGGAGGGACTATCAGAGTGAGCCTGCATAAAGACTAAAGGAGAGCTAGAGGCACCTGACCCTCAAACCCCCCCCTCCCATCAGCGGCCAAAACAAAACCTGTCTAGCCAGCGCTGGGGAGGGGCAAGCAGAAAAAATCAAAACCATAGAGTGCCGGGGATCCCAAAAGCCAACGGTGTGACCCCGGAGATCCAGGCTGTCTGATACGCGCGGCCTGCCCCGAGGCAACAGAAGGCGTGGCGCCCCAGAGAAGGGGTTAACTAGTCAGCAGGGAATTAAGTGGCTGCGACACGGTGGTATCCCACCAGCCAAGCCCAAGCCCGCACGGAAGCGGTACAGCCCCACCCCCCACAAGGGACACTCCACTAAGGTAACCAGCGGCCACCATCTTGGACAGCTGAAGTATCCACCGCCACTGTCCGACAGATTGCAACAACAAAACAGGCACAGAGTACAGTTTGAACTGCCGAGAATCATCACTGAGGGGAAATCTGGTCTAGCAGGAGAAACCAAGGCTAGCAGGAGAAACCAGGAGCCTAGAGGCAAGGCCCTCGCGACTGGGCAGCTGTAAACTGCAGGCCCACCGGGGACAGTTCACCCACTGCCCGCGTAACTGGGCGGTAGCAGAACGCCCTCCCGTTGGTGACGGATCACCTGCCCGCGGCCTGTGATACTGGGCGGCTGGAGTCTACCCGCCTGCCACGACCGGGAGCTGAAACCACACAGAGACAGTCCAGTCACACCCCCCCCATTAGGGCACCCCGGCAAGGAGACTGGGGCCCGTCATAGCAGAGTAGTGTTGTCACTGGAGCTCGAACGTCGGAATTCCTTCCCAGCGGAATCCACGTTAGCAGTCATACTTCAACAACACAAAGGAGAGACATCAGAGTAATACAGAAACAAAACAAATCTATAGAGGAGAGCAGAAACACGACAATCAAAAAGAGCTGGAAAGTAATGTGGACAACATGAGAAAACAAGGGAAAAAAGGATTACAAACAATGCAAGACTACTCAATTCTACAGGAGGACATAGAAACTTCAGAAACAGGTATAGGGAAAGAACTCAAGGCATACCTAACTCGAATGGAAAGGAATATTAGAGAAGACATGAGACAGCAAGTCCAAGAAATAAAAATATATTTTGAAAATGAATTAAACAAACAAATTCAAATGGCAAAGAACGAGCTCTACCAGGAGAATAGAGATATTAAAAAAAAATCAAACAATAATCCTAGAATTACAGGAAACTATAAACCAAATTAAAAACTCAAACGAGAATATTACAAATAGACTTGATCAAGTAGAAGTCAGAACATCAGATAATGAAGACAAGGTTTATCAACTTGAAAAGAATATAGTCAACACAGAAAAGATGCTTAATTCCCACGAGCAATCTATTCAAGAGATATGGGATGTCATAAAAAAACCAAATCTGAGAGTCATAGGGATAGAGAAGGCACAAAGATTCAAACCAAAGGAATGGACAGCATATTAAATGAAATAATTCTAGAAAACTTCCCAGAGATGAAAGATGGAATGGATTGCCAAATCCTGGAAGCCTACAGGACCCCAAACATTCAAAACCATAATAGACCAACCCCAAGACATATAATTATGAAGATAGCCAACGTACAGAACAAGGAGAGAATATTAAAAGCTACGAGAGAAAAGAGGCAGATTACTTTCAGGGGTAAACCAATTAGGTTAACGACAGATTTCTCATCACAAACTTTGAAAGTGAGAAGATCCTAGAATAACGTATTTCAAACGCTGAAAAATAATGGATTCCAACCAAGAATACTATATCCAGCAAAATTGAGCTTCAAATTTGACAATGAAATTAAAATCTTTCACGATAAACAAAAGCTAAAAGAATTTGCAGCAAGAAAACCAGCTCTGCAAAGCATTTTGAACAAAACACTACAAGAAGAGGATGTGAAAAATAGTGCCCAAAACTAACAGCAGGAAGTATCTCAGTAAAGGGGGAGGAAAATAACCAAAAAGCAAAACTAACCAAACTAAAATAAATAAATAAAGAAGCATGACTGGAAATACAAATCATATCTCAATTGTAACCTTAAATGTTAATGGCCTAAACTCACCAATCAAGAGACATAGGCTAGTAAACTGGATCAAAAAAACAAATCCAACAATATGCTGCCTTCAAGAGACTCATATGATAGGAAAAGACATACACAGGCTGAAGGTAAAAGGTTGGGAAAAATCATACCACTCACATGGCCCTCGGAAGCAAGCAGGAGTGGCCATACTCATATCGAATAAAATCAACTTCAAACCTAAGTTAATCAAGAAGGACAAAGAAGGTCACTATATACTGTTAAAAGGAACCATCCACCAACAAGACATAACAATCATCAATTTGTACGCACCCAACAATGGAGCTGCAACGTTCATAAAACAAACTCTCCTCAAGTTCAAGAGTCATATAGACCACAACACAATAATTATGGGTGACTTCAACACACCGCTCTCGCCATTAGACAGATCCTCTAGACAAAAACTGAATAAAGAAACTATAAAACTCAACAGCACAATCAATAATCTAGACTTAACCGACATATATAGAATATATCAACCATCATCAAGTGGATACACGTTCTTCTCAGCAGCACATGGATCCTACTCAAAGATAGACCATATATTATGCCATAAGACAACTCTTAGTAAATATAAAGGCATGGAGATAATACCATGCACCATATCTGACCATAATGGAATGAAATTGGAAATCAATGATAAAAGAAGGAAGGAAAAATCCTACATCACATGGAAAATGAACAATATGTTATTGAATGATCAATGGGTTATAGAAGACATAAAGGAGGAGATGAAAAAATTCTTAGAGTCAAATGATAACACAGACACAACATACCGGAATTTATGGGACACAATGAAAGCAGTTTTAAGAGGTAAATTCATTTCTTGGAGTTCTTACCTCAAAAAAAGAAAAAACCAACAAATAAATGAACTCACACAACACCTCAAAAATCTAGAAAAGGAAGAGCAAAACAACAGCAAATATAGTAGAAGACAAGAAATAATTAAAATTAGAGCAGAAATCAACGAAATTGAAACAAAAGAAACCATTGAAAAAATTGATAAAACTAAAAGTTGGTTCTTTGAAAAAATAAATAAGATAGACAAGCCCTTAGCCACGCTAACGAAAAGAAGAAGAGAGAGAACTCAAATTACTAACATACGGGATGAAAAAGGCAATATCACAACAGACACTACAGAAATACAGAAGATAATTAGAAAGTATTTTGAAACCCTATATTCCAATAAAATAGAAGATAGTGAAGATATCGATAAATTTCTTAAGGCATATGAGTTGCCCAGATTGAGACAGGAAGACACACACAATTTAAACAGACCAATAACAAAGGAAGAAATAGAAGAAGCCATCAAATACTACCAACCAAGAAAAGCCCTGGACCGGATGGGTATACAGCAGAGTTCTACAAAACCTTCAAAGAAGAATTAATACCAATACTTTTCAAGCTATTTCAAGAAATAGAAAAAGAAGGAGCTCTTCCAAATTCATTCTATGAGGCCAACATCACTTTGATCCCAAAACCAGACAAAGATACTTCAAAGAAAGAAAACTACAGACCAATATCTCTAATGAACTTGGATGCAAAAATTCTCAATAAAATTCTGGCGAATCGAATACAAAAACATATCAGAAAACTTGTGCACCATGATCAAGTAGGATTCATTCCTGGGATGCAAGGATGGTTCAATATACGGAAATCAATAAATGCTATCCACCACATCAATAGACTTAAAGACAAGAACCACATGATCATCTCGATGGATGCAGAAAAAGCATTTGACAAAGTACAGCATCCCTTTATGTTCAAAACACTAGAAAAACTAGGGATAACAGGAACTTACCTCAACATTGTAAAAGCTATCTATGCTAAGCCTCAGGCTAGCATCATTCTGAATGGAGAAAAATTGAAGGCATTCCCTCTAAAATCTGGAACAAGACAGGGATGCCCTCTATCACCACTTCTATTCAATTTAGTTCTCGAAGTACTAGCCAGAGCAATTAGACAGACAAAAGAAATTAAAGGCATAAAAATAGGAAAAGAAGAAATTAAACTATCGCTATTTGCGAATGACATGATAATATACTTAACAGACCCAAAAGAGTCTACAAAGAAGCTGCTAGAGTTAATAAATGAATTCAGCAAAGTGGCAGGTTATAAAATCAACACGCATAAATCAAAGGCATTCCTATATATCAGCAACAAAACTTCTGAAATGGAAATAAGGAAAACCACTCCATTCACAATATTCTCAAAGAAAATAAGATACTTGGGTATCAACCTAACAAAAGAGGTGAAAGATTTATACAATGAAAACTACAGAACCCTAAAGAGAGAGATAGAAGAAGATCTCAGAAGATGGAAAAATGTACCCTGTTCATGGATAGGCAGAACTAACATCATCAAAATGGCGATATTACCCAAAGTTCTCTATAGGTTTAATGCCATGCCAATCAAAATACCAACGGCATTTCTTGTAGAAATAGACAAAGCAATCATGAAATTCATATGGAAAAACAAAAGACCCAGAATAGCAAAAGCAATTCTAAGCAGGAAGTGTGAATCTGGAGGTATAGCGATACCAGAGGTCAAACTGTACTACAAAGCAATAGTAACAAAAACAGCATGGTACTGGTACCAAAACAGGCGGGTGGACCAATGGTACAGAATAGAAGACACAGAGACTAATCCACAAAGTTACAACTATCTTATATTTGATAAAGGGGCTAAAAGCATGCAATGGAGGAAGGATAGCATCTTCAACAAATGGTGCTGGGAAAATTGGAAATCCATATGCAACAAAATGAAATTGAATCCCTTTCTCTCGCCATCCACAAAAATTAACTCAAAATGGATCAGGGAGCTAGATATCAAATCAGAGACACTGCGTCTGATAGAAGAAAAAGTTGGCTACGATCTACAAATTGTGGGGTCGGGCTCCAAATTCCTTAATAGGACACCCATAGCCCAAGAGTTAACAACCAGAATAAACAAATGGGACTTACTTAAACTAAAATGTTTTTTTCTCAGCAAGAGAAACAATAAAAGAGGTAAATAGAGAGCCTACATCCTGGGAACAAATCTTTACCCTCCACACCTCCAATAGAGCCCTAATATCCAGAATGTACAAAGAACTCAAAAAATTAAATAATAAGATAACAAATAACCCAATTAACAAATGGGCCAAGGACCTCAACAGACACTTCTCAGAGGAGGACATACAATCAATCAACAAGTTCATGAAAAAATGCTCACCATCTCTAGCAATCAGAGAAATGCAAATCAAAACCACCCTAAGATACCATCTCACTCCAGTAAGATTGGCAGCCATTATGAAGTCAAACAACAACAAGTGTTGGCGGGGATGTGGGGAAAAAGGTACACTTGTACACTGCTGGTGGGGCTGCAAAATGGTGAGGCCAATTTGGAAAGCAGTATGGAGATTCCTGGGAAAGCTGGGAATGGATCCACCATTTGACCCAGCTATTGCACTTCTCGGACTATTCCCTGAGGACCTTAAAAGAGCGCACTATAGGGATACGGCTGCATCAATGATTATAGCGGCACAATTCACAATAGCTAGACTGTGGAACCAACCTAGATGCCCTTCAATAGATGAATGGATAAAAAAAATGTGGCATCTATACACAATGGAATATTATGCAGCACTAAGAAATGACAAAATCATAGAATTTGCAGGGAAATGGATGGCATTAGAGCAGATTATGCTAAGTGAAGCTAGCCAAGCCCTAAAAAACAAATGCCAAATGTCTGCTTTGATATAAAGAGAACAGCTAAGAACAGAACAGGAAGGAAGAGCATGTGGAAAAGACTACAGTAAACAAAGACGAATGGGGGGAGAGAAACGGAGAGAGAAGGGAAAGCATATGGAAATGGTAGGAGACCTTCAAGGATACATAAAATTATAAGAGGCTATGAGGGGCAAGGGGGAGGGAAAAAAAAAGGGAGAGAATTGAACAACAGCAGGGGAGATAGAGAGGGAAGATGGGAGGGGAGGGGAGGGGAGGGGGGATAGTAGGGGTTAGGAAAGGTAGCAGAATACAACAGTCACTAATATGGCATTATGTAAAAATGTGAATATGTAACAGATGTGATTCTGCAATCTATATTTGGGGTGAAAATGGGAGTTCAAAACACAATTTGAGTCTAATGTATGAAAGATGATATATCATGAGCTATGTAATGCTTTAAATAATCAATAAAAAATTAAAAAAAAGAAACATTTTAATTATTTTTATTAATTACTGCTCATAGTTAACCTACAATGAATAATCCTCATTTCTAAGAAAAGAATATGTAGGTCAATGGCCATGATATATTTAGAAAAAATATATTTAGAATACTTTCTGAATTTCCAGCCTGTTCCTCAGCCTAAGACTGGATCATGCTACAAAGCAGTCTTCTTTAACCAAACATGAAAGTTCTGAAAATCTGAATTGGGAGGGGGGGGGTGCGGGAAGTGCTGAGGATTGAATCCAGTGCCTTGTGCCTATGAGGTAAGCACTCTACCAACTGAGCTATAACTCCAGCCCTCCCCCCCCCCCTTTTTTTAATACCAGGAATTGAACCTAGAGGTGCTTAACCACTGAGCCCTTCATTTTCTTAAATATATTTTATTTAGAGACAGGGTCTCATTGAGTTGCTTAGGGACTCACTAAACTGCTGAGGCTGGCTTTGAACTAGTGACTCTCCTGTCTCAGCTGCAATCCAGAGCCACTGGGATTACACTGCACCTAGCAAAATCTAAATCTTTATTTTTTAATATTTTTTTTAGTTGTAGGTGAACACAATGCCTTTATTTTTATTTATTTATTTTTATGTCGTCTGATGATTGAACCCAGTGCCTCACCTGCGCTAGGTGAGCACTCTACCACTGAGCCACAACCCCAGCCCAGCAAATCTAAATCTTTACAAAAGATAAATTAGACTATCCACATTAAAGATATACATGTTTAACCAGGTACAGTGTCCAGGCCTGTAATCCCAGGGATTTGGGAGGCTGAGGCAGGGGGATCAAAATTCCAGCCTGCTGGACCCTGTGGTGCATATCTGTAATCCTGCTGCAGCGGGGATGAAACATGAGGATTGAAAATTCAAGGCCAGCCTTGACAATTTAGTGATGCCCTAAGGAACTTCGAAGGACCCTGTCTCAAAAAAATGGCAGGGTTGTAGCTCTTGTAACTCAGTAGTTCAGACCCCTGGGTTCAATCCCCAGTATAAAGGGGGGAAAAAAAACTGAATAGCTTTAAAACCAGAAAGGTATTCCTCATAGTTCTGGAAGTTAGGAAATTCGAGTTCAAGGCACTGGTAGATTTGGTTCATGTTAAGGGTATATTTCCTGGTTCAAAAAAACGAGGACTGAGCGCTGTGGGCTGGCGGGCTAGTGGGATGGCAGATGAGGAACAAGACCTGACCGTGAGTGAACACCAAGTTTGAGGAGGAAAATAAGAAATTGGAGGAAGTACAGAAGGTGGACAGGGTAAAAGAAAGACTTTTTTCTAAAGAATTACGATGTATGATGTATGGGTTTGGGGATGACCAGAATCCTTACACTGAGTCAGTGGATATTCTTGAAGACCTTGTCATAGAGTTCATCACTGAAATGACTCACAAGGCAATGTCAATTGGAAGACAAGGTCGAGTACAAGTTGAAGATATTGTCTTCTTGATTCAAAAGGACCCAAGGAAGTTTGCTAGGGTTAAAGACTTGCTTACCATGAATGAAGAATTGAAACGAGCTAGAAAAGCATTTGATGAAGCAAACTACAGATCTTGGTAATTTTTGTACTTCATAAAATTTCATTATCTTCTGTGGAAATAATATATAATAATTGTGTATTTTGTTCAGTAATGTCCTAAAATCTAGGCATGTAAATGAAAGATGGAGAAACAAAGTTTTCAGCCTTTATTTTCATGTCTTTGATTTTAGAGTGATCCATGAGCCTTTAATTGCCTGCCTTTACATGACTATACTTGAATTACTTACTGAGTTTTAATGACTACACATAAGTTAAAGTACCTTACAAATTATGCAGTTCCTTCTGACTTTTGACTATGATGAAGGATGAAGTAGTATTTATGTGTTAGGTATATTTGTACCATTATAAGCTATACTATAGCTGTTTAATATGTGAAATCTAAGTGTCATTTTTGACTATGACAGCTGAGACATATGCCTTACATATTCTGAATTTTTCAGAAAACAGTGGTCTGAGATGTTATTAAAGATAGTGAACTGTTTTTTCTTTTAAGGAGATGATATTTGAAACTAGTTTTTGTAAGAATGTTTGTGTGTCTTAAACGATAATTTGTTTTAATATTTTCTAAAGAGTGACTTTTTTCTTTTTTAGAAAATTAAAGTTTTATGTTGATGCTTCCATGTTGAAAAACTTTCTTGATAAAAAATAACCTAAGTCCCCAAAAAAAATAAAATAAAATAAAATAAAATAAATGATACTCAAAGTTGAACACAAGTTTTAAGGCAAATGTACTAGAAAATGCATTCCAATCAGAGTGAAGAGTGTCTTCAAAGACACATAGATATAGAAAGATGGTGGAAATAATGGACAAAATTTTAGAATACCTCCCTCAGGAGAACGTGGAGGAGTGCCAGAAAAAGAAGGTTAAAGTTTATGTGGAAGCTGAACATTCTAAAATAGCCAATTACAGCAAAAGCTTGAGACACTCAAGTTACAAATCAGAATAGAGGGTGGAGGTGGAAAACAAATTACCAGCTCTGACTGTTGTTGAAAGAAATGCAACAACGGAAAGTAAAGTGATTGTGGTATGAAACAGGAGAGAAAGTGGACACAGATAGGTAAGGAACACAATTACAGGACTGTCCTACTAGTGAGGAAGGAATGAAAGACCCAGAATGGAGTGTGACACCAAAGCTTTGACACTGGGGAACCAGAAGAAGAGAAATGCCCTAAAAGAACCAGAAAAAAAATGAGAAAGAACCAGGCTTTGAATATTGGTTCTGGTTTAATTGAAGAAAACTTTAGTTTTAGGGGCTGGTAGAACACTCATTCAAACAAGCATAGTGCCATTTCTTAGCAATACAAAACAAAGGTTATTTGTGGTCTCTACCTTCAGAAGGGCATTAGACTATTAGCCTGAGTCAGAAATTCAGATTAAAATGCCAAAATGTGGCAGTTGCTATAGCAAAATCACAGAGGACAAAGAAAGTTGAAAGGACAAGATGGAATTCTGTCCAGTGCTTGGGGCTTGCTAACAGTGCCAGCAAAGACTGTGAAATGTTGACTGTTCTATAGTGCAATGATTATCAGCGTAGGTTCAGCCAAGACAAAATTATTAGCCCACTGTACACCTGCCAAATCGCAAATGACACACTCAAACATTAAAGGATATAGAACTTGACTTTAAAAATCTATGGCAATAAATAATTAAAAACTCATGGGCCGCCAGTAGCAGTGGCACATGCCTATAAGCCCAGTGGCTCAGGAGGCTGAGGCAGGAGGATCCCAAGTTCAAAGCCAGCCTCTGCAACTTAGCGAGTCCCTAAGCAATTTATCAAGACCCTGTCTCAAAATGTAAAAAAAGAAGGGCTGGGGATGTGGCTTAGTGGTTAAGCCACCTTGGGTTCAATCCCCCATTACCAAATATATATAATAATAAAAACTGAGGGGCCAAAAAATATTTAGGAATTCAGTTAGTTGTTTGTTGATTGGTTGGTTGGTACTGAGGATTAAATCTATGGTGCTTTACCACTAAGCAAGATCTGCAGGTTTTTTTTTCTTCTTTTCTTTTCTTTCTTTCTTTCTTTTTTTTTCCCCTCTTAATTTCAAGATGGAGTCTTGCTATATTGCAGAGGCTAACCTTGAACTTGCAATCCTCCTTCCTCAGTCTCCCCAATTATTGGAATTACAGTCATGTACTAATGCACCCAGCTTCTATTATTTTTACAAAAAAAAAATACTATCCTTGTTTGCAGCTTCAATCAGTGGCTACATGGAAAATTTATCAAATACAGATTAAGATAGATAATATTTTACATATTATATTACAATAGATAATATTCACAGGATCTTTCTACTTGTATATCCTTCAAGGAAGATCTTATCAAATAGATAAGGCCCAATAGAGCTCAAGCATAAAAACCATATGATTTACCCATATGGCCACAGCACAAGCTAAGGACAGGAACTGTGATCATTCCTTCTACAAAGCAAAAGCAAGGCAAAATTGCTAATGTCATCCTGACCCACCAAGTTCAGCCAAGACTCCTCTCCTTTGAGCAAAATTGCTGAACTGTGTGGTTAAGGCTGGATAATTTCTACACAAAAGGATTCTTCATCACACATGGGTCTCAAACAGCAGAAGAATCTGTAAGGCTACAACAGATGTGCCATGTTAAAGAGTCCCCTCCACATGGGCAGGTGCCAGAGGAACAAGTGGAACAACAGATCACCCAGCAGGACCACTTGTGAGGGAAGAAAATGGCAAATGAACTTAATGTTCTGGACTCCAGTCTGCCAGACATAGTGTTCACAAAGCAGTGAAATAGAAAGGAGAAATATCCCAATTATCCACTGTCATAGAGAAAGTTCACCTTTCTTGGCACTCCTCAGGCTTCAAGTCATCAACAATTATCACTGTCACAGCAATGTAGCACTGATGAAATGTCACAACATACCAGTACTGTACTGCCCAATGGAATTTACAGCCACCTGACTCTGAAAGAACTATTTTTGTTTAGAGACAGTGACAGTTCCTATGTACCTTGTCTTCCTTCACTTCTCTACCTTCTGTAAAGGGAGACTCTGGGAGAAGGCAGATAAAAACAGAAATAAATTATACGTGAGGCTGGGCACAGTGGCACATGCTTGTAATCCCAGTGGCTCAGGAGGCTGAGATAGGATGATCACGAGTTCAAAACCAGCCTCAGCAAAAGCAAGGTGCTAAGCAACTCTTTGAGACCCTGTGTCTAAATAAAATACAAAATAGGGTTGAGTGCCTCTGAGTTCAATCCCTGGTACCAAAACAAAAACTTATGCCTGAAAAATTCCTCCTCCTTAAGAAAGGATCTAATCTCCCCATTATCAGCTGATGAGGGATGCAGAGGAGCCCAGCAAAGAAACCAATTATGCATGTCCCCACACCCATCAGATACATAATATGAAGAGGTACTCATATGCAGCTAAGCTTCATTCTTGGGGTGTCAGATAAAGAGCTCGTAAGTGAACATTTATGTCTAAGATGGAAAACACTATTTCAGATGCCCTAAAGAGACTATGATCCCTGCAATACCCAGGGATCCACATTTTAAACATAAAAGATCCTTTTAGTGTGTTTCTTCTTGAATTCCTTCATTTTAAGGTCAGGAAACTGAGATCCAAAGATATGATTTATTTAACATAATATAGAAATAATTCAAATAGCTAAAAGTTGATGTTTTTTATCATTTCACTTATTCAGAAAAACAAAATATTGACACTGATATTACCAATCTTATAAAGTCAAGTGGAGGATTTTGGGGAAATGACTGACCCTACACTCTTACTAAGAATGACTTCGATTTCCTAAACACATTTCATAATATGTAACATTGAGTTCTAACAGTTTTCGGCACCTTCACATCAGGAAGAGGAGATACTTGGGTCTTTCCCTTCCGGGGCTTCTCTGCTGTTCAATAGCCTTGTCGCACACAGTGGGGTGGGAGGTGGAAGATTCAGTGCTTGTTGAAGTGTCTTCCTTTGGTACTGGCTCTAGAGGATGCATCAGCTTTGTATATAAGCCTTCAGAGTGACATTCTAATCTGAGCATAATTTGAGAATCAAAACCTCTCAGAGACTGATGTCTTCGGGTGTCATGGCTATTGGAAGGCCCTTTTGGTAGGCAAAGTAGGAGTGGGTAGCACAGCAGCAGAGGGCGAGTTGGCTGGCTCCAAGGCCAAATTGCCTGGGAACCCAGGCAATTCAGTGAAACTTTTATTTCTGTCTTTTATTCCATAAGGGGTTAATAATAATGTTAGAAACCGCAAAGAGATGTTATGACAGTTGCTTGAAATAATACAGAGAACAGAGCTTTGAACCCAGTTTGAATCCTTAAAGTGTTAGCTATTTAAACTGTCTTAAAACAAAAAAGTTGCCTTTACATGTATCTTAGAATAAAGTGTCCAGTATCAGCATCTCCCAGATGTCCCTTTGGCATTACTGTCAATCATCACATGCTTGCTATAATAGGTGCTACAGAAAATTATCTAGATAGAATCCATAGTACTTTGCTTTAATGTAGGAGTCTTCCATTGTCTTTCTATAACACATTCCCAAACTTGTAAGGTGTCAATATTAACCTCCCACCAAGGGGTACAAATTGCTTCATTTATATCAAAGTTAACAATCCCAGATTTTTCTTTCCTCTCTTCCAGTATTATGATATAAACTAGGCAAAGCCTATACTGTTATCTTCTGGTTTTTATATGACTTGATGGGCAGGGCATGTATTTCACTTGTATTTTAAGGTTGGCTGTCAGTAAATTGTGTACAAAACAGTAACTTTGAGGTTGTTATAAATGGATTCCACAGGTTTTTGGCAATGGAAATGTTTTAACATTTTAAAAGTGTATGGGGGTGGAGGGGGAGAGAGAGAGAGAGAGAGAGAGAGAGAGAGAGAGAGAGAGAGAGAGAGAGAGAGAGAGAAACAGATCTAACTGTAGTATCTAAAAGTAGTGATGAGAAGAGCTTGGCATGTCTACCTTGTATCTAGAGAAAACTATGTACGCTCCATCCTGCACTAAAATTGTGATTAAGAGGGCTGGCAAATAAATCAGGATATTTTGATAATGCCTGTCACCTGCCATAGGTCACATTCAGGTCAACAACTGCTTTCAAAAAAAAATGCCCAGTCTCTAGCCACCAATTCCATTTCTTTTACTTTATCAAATATTCTCTTTTATACCATATAAGAAATCATTTAAAAAATAGGAAGAATGATGTCAATAAGAAATATTCTCTGAATCTGACCTAAATTTCCTATGTATGTATATGAACATACCACAATTAATCTCACCATCATGTACATCCAAAAGACAATAAAAAAGAAAACTATAAGTAAATAGCAGAAATATCAGTAAAGGAAAGGGAACAGAGGGAGGAAGGAAATGAGGGAACAGGAAAGTGCTGGGGAGTGAATTGAAGCAAATTATATTCCATGTTTGTATAATTATGTCAAAATGAATCATAATGTTATATATAACTAAAAAGAACCAATAAAAAAAGACAGTTGTATTCTCAATGATCCTACTTAGATCTGCACTTACTAGCTGCACTTACTTAACAAGGATATGCTTTAGACGTTCTACCAACCTGGACACCAAGTTCTATCACATTTAGTTAGATTAGTTGAAGGATCATTACTGGAGGACATCATTCAGCTGCATTATTCACAAGAGGAACAAACATATTTATTATAACATTCAACTTTTATGTAAAAATCTAAACTATTCCAAACCAGCTTAGCTTGTTTAACTACAAACCAAATCTTTAACTGTTTATTGCTTTTTGAGTCCATTCCAATAGTTTCAATATCACAAAAAAATCATCTTTTACATTTTAATATGCCAAAATTTTATTTCCTAAGAATATTAAAGATATTTGAAAAAAGTATGAATATCAGTCTATACTTTCCATTTGCAGTTGTATGAATTACATTCACTTGTGCAAATATGACACATGTATATATCTGTTTCTTTTAAATACGCAGAAAAAACATGAAAGTATTTTTTTTACAGAAAAGCTTTAATATGATACATTAATCATATCAGAAAGATTCATCATTGAAAACTTTTTTTTTTGCTCTCCTTTCTAGGTCTAATATTTAATTCTATACTCAAATGGTTCTCTTTCTATCCTTTGACCATCATTCCCTTATCAATTCAGAATGTTCTGGCATTCACTTCCTCATCTGAGAAAGTATTTCAAGAGCTGGATGTGAACCCTGAGTGACTTCAGAAAAATATAGTGAGACTCAGTCATGATACAGAAACTACATCAGCTAGTCACACATCCCCATCAGAGATATATAACTCACCTAGATACAGTGACTCTATAATCAATAAACCCCTGCTCCCTTTGTATCTCCCCTCATCCTTTTCTTCCCACTCTTTATTTTCTTTGTATCAAATCAGATAAGAAACTTTTGATTCAATCAAGAACACTTGAAAGCAAGTATTTTGGGGTTATACATGATGGCAGAGATTAGCCCCATTTCTTTGTGATCAGTCACTTTGCTATCCACAAAGAATAAACAGTCAGAAAGAAAATAATCTATAATTATGAACTGAGACATGAAAACAAGTCTGCATTTTCCTCTTACCATTTTTCTTCCTCTTTACTATCCCACCACTTTTGTGCTTAAGTAAAACTTAACATGAAATTCAACATTGTAACCATTTTTAAGTGTGCCTTTCCGTGGCTTTAAGTACATTCATGTTGTGTAGCACCATCCACCATCCATCTCTGGGACTTTTTCATCTTGCAAAACTGAAACTCTGTGCTCATTAAACAATAACTCCATCTTTTTTGTTTTAATTTTCTTAATGGCCAAACATGTGTCCTCCAACTAGCATTTTCTGTGTTTGCTATCTACTTATCTTCCTTCCTTAAGGAGGGAAGTTGAAATGATATGTCTGCCCCCAGGGAGTTGACATGTTAAGACAGAAAGGTGGATAAAGATACCATCACACCAGGCCTCTCATTGACACACACCTGGCACTTGGACAGGTGCTACACTTAAGTGAGTCTCCAAGTAGAATGGGTGATATTCACATTTCAAATCTCTCACTGGCAATATAAAACAGATAGCTCTGGTTCAGGGGAATATGCTATTTTTAACAATAAAAAAATCCTTTCCAATAGAAGGAACAATGTTGCACTTCTCAGAGTTTTATTTCTAAGTAATTGTTGATCTCTATTTTATAAATTTTCTGGGGATAATTTTAGGTTGACTGAGTCAGGCATTACCAGTTCTGAAAATCCCAAAGTATACTGTCTGCTGTGATTTGGACCCTGCATATCCTCAACAGCTCATGTGCTACCAAAGGACTCATCCACTGAGGCACTGGGAGGGGTGGTGAAGACTTTAGGACATATTTCCTAGTAGGAGGTTCCTAGGTCATTAGGGGTATGCTCTCAAAAGGATCATGGGACACAAGTTTCTTCCTCTTTCTCTTTGCTATCTGGCTCATGAATTGAGTGGTTCTGCTCCACTACCTGGTCCTGCTGTGAAGTTCTGCCTTACCACAGGTCTAAAGCAGTGGGGCCAAAAGATAATAGACTGGAACCTCTAAAACTATGAGCCAAAATGAACCCTTTATCTTCATCACTTAATTATCTTGGGTATTTTGTTATGGTAATTCAAAGCTGTCCAATGCATATTTTGAAATATTCCTGATCTTCTGTTAGCTACTGTGAGCAGAAGCAGGGCTAACAGAGAACCACTGTGTCCTTGGGCCTCTATGTGAGCCACTCTGCTTTCCAAATGTGCCATATCAGGATGTGACAAATAGCATTTCAAAACTTCCAAGCCCAGCCTAAGAAAGGGTTTTAATATAACTTGCCCTTATTAATAAACATTGCATTTCTCTGAAAATTGGTTGCATCACTCACAAACACACACCTCTTTTCACCTTTCTGTCTCAGGAGGTCACTGCTGCAAATCTGCAGTCCAATTTCTCTTTTTTGAGTGGAAACTGGTGTTGTTGCTGTTTAGTTATTGCTCTTGTTCTGTGGCACCAAACAGGAACAGACATGCTGATATATTCTAAGTTGACTATTTGAGTTCTCTTTGCTAGTGATCATTAATTTCAGTTGGACAGTTATTCATGTAAGCAATTTGCTACCCTGATGACTGAGAAAAAAATACTGAAGTACTGGGCTTTTAAAATGGTAATATGTGGAAGGAGACATAATTCTCTTACAGAACATATTCCTCAAATTTTGTGTTTGGTCTCTAGTGATATGAACCATAAAATCATGCTAGCAAAAAATCCAAACTGTTTTTATTGAAATCTTGGTTGGATCCAATAAGGATTGAATCTTTTAAAAGCTCATTTGGAGAACAAATATTTGGACTCTAGCTATAGGACATCTATAAAGCTATCTAGAATTTAGGAGGATAATACCAGTGGGAAAGCATATTTCTGGAGTTCAATTTTCTCATGGAAAATGACATATATGTTGCTTTAAATGGCTGCTGCTACTCTGTGAAATTCTTCAGGAAATGATCTTTTTGAAAGGGATTTGTTGCTGTTGTTGTTATTTTAGCACACTATGTTTCTGTGGATACTTTAAGCCTGTTAATGAATTTATATGAAAATATGATATGGAGACAGCAATTCAATACCAGTGTTTTACAAATGCACCTTTGGCTGGCTTCACACAAACCTGTTCAATTGACCTCATTGGATCTGTCACTAGCTTATTTATTTCTGGGTCTCTTTCTATAATCTAAAATAACATTAGAACTATCAGATGTGAGTCTCCAGACATTGTATTACTAGAAAATATACCACTGAAATAGGATTAGCTGGACCTCTTTGCATGAAGCTTTACTTCAGAGGAGTTATGGTGACCCACGAAGACCAAAAAGACACCTTCTTTTTTTTGGGGGGGGGATTAAACTTGGGGGCACTTGACCACTGAATCACATCCCCAACCCTATTTTGTATATTATTTAGAGACAGGGTCTCACTGAGTTGCTTAGCGCCTCACTTTTGCTGAGGCTGGCTTTGAACTTGCATTCCTCCTGCCTCTCAGCCTCCAGAGTCAGTGGTATTACAGACATGTGTCACCACACCTAGCAAAAGGGCCATTTTCTGACTGGACTGGACATCCTCAGATATCGCTGATTCTCAGCTTCTTCTGGCTAGTTCTCAGAACTTTGGTTAAACCAGATAATTTAAGCTTTGAAACAATCATGTTTCTAATGCTTGTAAAACATACAGTATAGAATCTTAACACAGAGAAATAACATGGAAAAAAGATCAGTCCAACATTTTATAAGTGAAGAAATGGACCTAACATGTTAAGTTATAGATATGAGACAATTTAGTGTGCAGATTATCTGTCAATTGTTTTTTTTTTTTCTGTAACCATTTACAGAATTATGCCACTTATTTGGTATATCTTCATGAGAGGAGAATTCTTTTATGATAGGGACTAGAAAATCTTTTATGTATAAAAATATGAACTTCGTTCTCAAAAGTATTCTTGTTTCCTTTAATCTTTTTAAACTATTTACCCCTGTACATTACCTTCTATAAAAAGAAGTTTCTCTATCTCTTTCTGTCACACATTAATTGAAAGCTTAAAGAATTATTGTAATCACTTACTATTTTCCTTTAATGATTTTCAAATTTTGAGATAGAGCCAAATACCTTTCTTTGTACAAAAATAGAACAATTTAGAGCAGTGATAGACATTTGGCAAGATTTGCAGGTGAAATGGATTTTTTTGACGTGCATGTTTTAGGAGGTTCTCTTGTGGAAAATAGTTAAAGGCATCACACTTTAAAAAAAGCTTGAAGCAATATCATGTTCATAAAAATTAACTGCTCTCTTACTTCATATGTAAGATGTGAATTTGTGTCTTAAAATGCTTCTTCCATAGTTGATAATATCAGAATTAGCTGAATCTTTACAATAAGTTTTTGTGACGATCTAATTATAAGATTTAAAGAATCCTCTAAAAGTTCGATTTTTATTTCTTTACATAAATTTCTATACTCTAACAGTGGTGGTTCAGTTAGAAGATAGCTCTACCTATTAAAGCAAGCTATGGCCTCACTATGATCTTTATGCCTATTATAAAATATTCTTGAGTTTATTATAGTATTTTATATTTCTAGCAATAGGCTGGGATTTGTAAGTTTTTTTTTCCCTTAGTTTCCATGCACAGTCACATCGTGTTACCAAAAAGTCATTTCTGTGTCTCACTTAGAAATTTCTATAATAGTTACACTTCAGTGTAGTGTCTTTTCTGTTCTAGGCATTGGGTAAAGCACTCAGCACACATCAGCTCTAATCCCAGCCAACCGGTTCATCAGTAAATCATTATTCGTTGGCGGTGTGCATTTTGAGGAAACTTAGGCTTGCAGAGCTTAGATGACTCACCCAAGGCCTCATTGGACCTTCTCTTACCCAAATCACAGTGTTCAGCCTACCCTTCTTCATGCCCTTCCCACCAGAGACATACCTGGAGGATAAAGGGATGCATTTCAATGATAACAAGGATGTTAGTACCAATGTAGCCATAGAAACAGTGTGTGACCCTTGGGGACACGGATTTTTCATACATTGTACCTCTGGCAATTTGACCAGTAGCTAATGTCTTTTGGAGGACTTTCATTTTTCTATGATACCTAAATGTATCAATCAGTGAGCATTATCAAGTGGCCTCTATGTTAAAGCCCTATAGGTAATCACCATGTAAAATAGAGCATAAATATGTGCCATATCCAAATATTTTGAGGAGCATACTTCCACATACATACAATGCTTCACTGTGTTTCTGGAACTCAAATCTAATGGGACACCCTGGGTTTTTTGTTTGTTTTCTTTTCAACTTGTTAAACCTGGCAGTTGCCAGTCAGAGATACGTACAATTGTTTCATCTCATTTTAGGTCTTAATTGTCCCTCTTTCTCTCTTAGTGAGACAACCTGCAAACATAGGAAAAGAAAGTCATTCATTCAACATGTAAATGCAATGTGAACAGTGCCGATAGTAGGGCTCACTGTGAAGAATTCAAAACTCCTCTCGGAAATAATCTCAACAAAAGATAGTACCGTCTGCATAGAAATCCACCCAGGCTAGATGAGCTCTTAGAGTTAATATACTTTTCTGTGATGACTCATAGTTTTCATTTAGTCAGTCATTTTAGAGTCAGAGACCCAGCAGAGAGGAGATGACACACTCAGAAGGGTAATTAAGGAGAATGTCATGAGGGGACTCTTCACGAAGATGCAGGCAGAGTAAGGGAAATTTGAAAGGAGTGGGAAGGTTCACCAAGGCTAGCAACCTTGGACTCTGTTTCACTGCTAGTCTTCCAGGTTATGACAGGTGAGAACCACTACTGGAATCCAGGGAGAGTTTAGTTGTGGCAGAGATCCAAAAGTCATATGACAGTACTCAATGAAGTCAAGAGCTGACTGCAATAGCAAAGCAGAAACCAAGGGAATCGAATCCTCGATGTCTCTCACCTTGTACTCTGCTTTGTGGCTCCCATTGACCAAATTCTAGCAGAAAAAGCAAAAGGGAAAGAGAAACTTGCTGGGAGGTCCACAGAAATCTGCTCCAGCTTCCAAGTATACAGAGCAAGGGGCTGAGGAATGAATCTGAAGGGGCAAAGAGAGTGCCCAACACTTCTCCTTCATATGGTGTCCTTACTTCTCAGGCCATTCCTTTAGCCTCTTATATATGTGAGCATAGCATTTACTGCCTCGGATAATATTTCATAACTTATTTATGTCCCTGAGTAGTTTATGAGTATCTTTCACTGAAACCAATGAGAAAGCTATATGCATTGGATCCATTTCAAATCTTCTTCAAATCTTAACACAGAGAAGGCAAGACACAGTCTAGCAAATCTTGATAGCCAGCGACAAATGAGAAAAACAAAGCAACATACAGAATAGCTTTTTTTCCCTTTCATGTGTTTGGAAAATGTTTTGCTTGGTAAGAAGTCCAAAGCAAGGATGATAAAGCAAAAGGGGACAAGGTATGGAGCATGGAAAAGTCTGCTCATCTCCTGTAGCAGAGCATAAAGAAAAGTTTTGCACTTCATGCCCATCTCCCCAGGAGGTTCATCTGAAAGAGGTTGTAGGGGTCACAGAAACAGTAGCACAGATTCCCTCTTACTTTTCTCAGTTCAGGACTGTATTTAACAGATTCTCTTCTTCTCACAAACTTACTAATCACAAACTTATTCTAGAGAACTTTTATTTTTTACAGAGGCTTTCACCGTGTTGGTACCCACAGAGCAAGAGAAACGTGGACAGAAGAAACAAGTATGGATACGGAAAACACAAAAATAATTTAAATTACTTGAGGATCCTTAACTGCTACATTCATGCAAAGATCTGTTATACATGGGAGAAATTACAGATGTGCCTCTCAAATGCCCCTTGCAAAAGCATCATTTGTCTTATACAGCAGAACTCTGGGGACACAGTGATGTGATATTTGTTAATTAACACTTGTCCAAATCCTGCTAACTAAATTGCATCAGATGAGCTTCTCATCATGTAAGCTGACCAAAGCATCTGCCTGAACATAATCAGATTGCTGAATGGTAAGCAAAGCTTTCTAAAGGAATTAAACAAATTTAATTTTGACAAATATGTGCCATTTGCTATCATGAGATAGGTACTTAATTGAAAAGTTAAAGGTGAGAAATAGGATACATTAATTTTCACATTTTTTTCACCCCTCTCACGCATATTACTCAACTCTGGTTTTCACATTTGTTTATGAGTCTATATTGGCTTCTATTGTGAAAGTTTACTTCGCTCCTTTTGGGGTACTTTGATGGAGCCATATCCTTTCTCTCATTGTGCTCAGAATCCTTAAGTGAATGAGTAGGAATTTTGGCCCATTGTGTTTTGTTCCTTGTTTCATAACTACAGAGATGTCTTGGTTATCTGGAAGCTTAGTATTTGAAATCCAACTTATGTGTAAAACAACAACAACAAATAATTTTTTTTTAAATTTCTGAATGTATTTGCAATAACCTCATATAAAATAAACAAATAACATGAAAAAGTCTTTCTGAGTTTCTCTGCAATAACCTGACATGAATATCTCTATAAACCAAGTCTTCAAAGGGGGTTGTTCACAGTATTTTTGTATTTGTCCAGCAAGTAGTCTATCTCGTCCTAGTACATACCATACTTATGACAACAGTATAATGTAGTCACCAAAGCTGGGATTCTGTCGTCAGACCAACCTTTTGTGTGGTTCAGTCACAAGTTATTTCCCTGCTCTGTGCTTCCGTTTCCTCTTGTAATAAGCATCTTCTAAGATCACCCCAATGATTCCTACCAAACTGATATCCATGCACTTCTGGAGGCTCCATCTTCTTAAATGTGAACTAGATTTGATTGATTATTCACTTTTAACAACTAGAACACATCAGAAGCAGTGGGCTGATATTAGATTAGGTCATACTTTCCATTTTGTAGATTCTTTATCACATTATGTCTCCATGGGAACCCTCACTCTAGGGGAAGGCAGAATGGCATGTTGAGCAGAGTCTTGGAGAAGCCACTATGGCAAAGACCTAATGCCTCCACAACCAGTAGCAAGGATGTCACTATTCAAGTGGGAGAGCATGAAAGTAAGTCCTCCCCAAGGGTGACTTGAGATGACCATATTCTGATCAACACTTTAACTGCTGACCTTTGGGCAACCTTGAGCCAGAATGACCAAGCTGCACTACTCCTTGATTCCTGATAAACAGAAACTATGAAATAAATGAGTGTTGTTTCTCAACTATTGGCCATTTGTTATAAAACAATTGAAAACAAATATAGATTTGGGTAGTGAAAGAACGTTCGTGTTTTAAAAGAAGCCTTAAGTGTGGAATCAACTTTGGAACCCAAGCAGTGAATGGGCTTTGAGTAAAGTGTTAGTAAACACTTCAAGTGCCTCAAGTATGCCAAACAGCATATACAGGCTTATAGAAAATTGATTGAGATTAATATTCTTGGAAACTAGTTACAGAGCTATATATAATTTATACATCCATTATCACGTGGGACATTCTGAAAATTAAATGAGTGAATGCACAACACCATTTAGCTTAGTGTCTAGTGCATAGTAACCCTCTCAATAAATAGTACAAAAATCCCAATTCTCTGATAGAATCTGGGAATAGAAGCAATAACTGAGAATATTCAAGAGTTGCACTAATATTGTAAAACTAGACATGAAAAACAACAAAAAAGAGGGGGCATTCTAGGGAAATAAACGAAAACTATCTCATCAGTCAGTAGGTGAATAATTCTATTTCTGCCCTGTACAACACCATCTTTTGTACTTACTCTTGTTATTTAATATATTTAAAAGAGAATTTCCCATTGTTATCTTAAAATCAGTACTGGTTTGTGTTTCTATTGACATATCTCTAATTTTCTGTTGGCCCCATCTAGAAACTACAATCTTCTCTCTTCTTTATTTTCCAACCCTTAACCTGAATACTTATCTCTATCCATCATTTCCTTTTATTTATAGTTCAAGCACCTCTGTCCAAGTTCTTTCCATATTATGTCTAGCCTACTTTGACAGTCAGTTTTACAACACATGCCTTGAGAATGACTGAAATCCCTTCTGTCTGTGTCCACCAGCATCAGACCTGTCAGTCAGACACCAGGCCTAAAACTCAGGAGACTTCTTGATTTTTCCATCTTCACTCCTCACATTTAGTTAGTAATCTAGTCCAGCTCAGGAATGCAAATTAGGGTGAGAAAAAAATGAGAGTTAAAGATCCCTTCTATGAGAACACCAGCATTTAGGAAATGGTCAATTAACATAAAGCATTATAGTTGTGAAAGAAACATGTGGCCCCAACAGGCAAGAAAAGAGTTTCAAGGACATAATTCTGAACAGTGGTGAAAGCAAAAATAAAGTTTATGTGGATGAAACCTAGCTTAATTTGAGCACCTTTATCTGTATATCAGCTGCCATGTACATCCATTATTTTATTTATTCAACAAATATTTACTGATGACCAGCTATAGAATTATGGGATGATTCATTGATAGAACTGGCAATGGAAACAGTAACTGATAACGAGAATATTAATACCAGGTTAGAATGATTCTAAAGTCATGTTGTTTCTAAAATATAACCCTCCCCTAGTAATATAAAATTTAAAAATCAACTTCTAGAATTGGCACCCATACATAAGTAAATTTCGGTATAGTGGTAGCAACAGAATATTTCATTCTCTATAAACCCTAATAATTCAGACATTTGAGAAATCCCAAACACATGGGTCAAAGTTTTTCCCTTGGACTTGAAATTTTAAAAACAACAACAAAAAACACATTATATTCTGTTGTAATCCAGTCTGTTTTCATAAATTTCATAAAGAATTTAAGCTCTGGAGTCTGACAGATCTGATTTGATTTCCTGCTCTGCACTGAATACCTGTGTTCATCCCTGGGCAAGTTACTGAACCTCCCCAAGCCTCAATTTCCTCATCAATACAATGGAGATAATAACAGTACCTATTTTATGCAGTTGTTACAAGGATTAAATGATATAAAGCATATAAAAATGCTTCTCCCACCATATAGGATGCATCCTCTGAACGTTTATTAGAAGTTTCATATGATAAAATAATAACCAAAACATTGCTGCTAAGAGCTTTTATTCTAATAAGGAGAGCTAGGTTTGCAATAATTGAACTATCTATATATAATGAGGCAGCATGAAATAATAAAAGTATATGTAAGTTTCTTCCAGAAGTTACAGTAAGGAATTATAAATTCTATCACAAGAAGAATTTCAGTGATTTTACTATTTTTGGAAGATATCTCATATTCCACTGGCTTCATTAACACAATGGGTAGTTGGGGAAAACTTGTTTTAGAAGCAGTGCCAGCAAGCAACGGTACTACTATTTTTTAGAAAGAAATCTTAGGAAGGTCCCTGGAAAATTTTTTAAAAAGAATAATCCGATATTGTCTCTTTCTTAGTTTGCCTCCAGTGCTTTCTCCAAAAGAAAGAAAGAAAGAAAGAAAGAAGGAAGGAAGGAAGGAAGGAAGGAAGGAAGGAAGGAAGGAAGGAAGGAAGGAAGGAAGGAAGGAAAGAAAGAAAGAATTGCCTTCCAGTGCTCTGAAGGGTCTGCCCTCAAGGAGGCTCCCTGCTGACATGTTCCTATTTGGTCCTGGGATCATGAACTTGCAGGAGGGATGATAGGAAGCTGTCATATAACCTCCAACTGGTTTTCTGACTTCAATTATTATTTTCCTAAGGTAAAGAGATGATAAATAAATGATGTTAAATGAAGTTATGTACAATGTTCATGTATTCTACCTACTAGTATAGAATGTGGCTGATGTTTTGTCTTAATGTTGTGGAACTGAAAAGAAATAACTATTTCGCACTGAAAGGAAGAAACTCTTTTAAAAATCACAAAAGAAAAAATGCATATTTCTGCTCAGATAACACCCAAATTTATACATCAATATCCAAATTTACTCTAAATGCTTTGTTTTAATTAAAGGTAATTTTTCCTTTTACTTTAGAAAATATGTTCATTGAAGATGTTTATCTTTATTAATAATTAAAGAAGTATAAGTTAAAGAAAGCTTACAGTTTTTATAAAAATAGAACAGATGAAAAACAGCACAATAATGCCCATTGTTCAGTGCGGTGAGGTGAAACTGAACTTGGAATTCTTATTTTCTATTGGTGGCATAGTGACACCTTTTTTGGAAAAGTACTAGACCCATAACAAGTGACAGAGAGTTCATCCCCCTTGTTCTTGTAAAACTTCTCTGGGGAATTTATACTCTAAAAAAATTGCAATGTAACCAAAATATTTTAAGGGTGATCACAGTAGAATATTTATGATAGTCAAAAATAAAAAGGAAGCAATATAGAAGTTTATAATAGGAAAATAATATGGCAAATTTGGAAGTATTGTGATATTATGCAATCCTTGAAAAGATAAACTATGCGAACACATGGAAAATGTTTATTAAGGCAAACAATGTAATAACATGCATATATTAATTGCAATAATTAAATACACATATTCGGAGTCCAATACTAAGAAGTTATATGCAAAATTAAAAGTAGATTTTATGGTTACGAGATCAGAGACATTATTTTTAAAATTTTTTTCAGTTTCACATTCTTTTTTAAAAAAAGCAATCATTAAGTACCTGTAGGAAACATGAATGGTGTGGCTCTACTTTGTGTATAACCAGAAATATGAGAAATTATGCTCTATATGTATAATATGAATTGTGATGCATTCTGTTATCATATATAACAAATTAGAATAAAAAATAATTAAAAAATAAGCAGTCATAAGAAAACAACCTAAAATGTGGCCCCTACATGTCCTTTAACATCTCCACATGTGAACTAAGTTATAATTCATTTATTACTTTATATGTAGACCTTACTTTTATTTGATTTACCCACATTTTAGGTAGCTGAAAAAATGAATAGTTGTATTTTTGTCTCTGTTAGTCTGGTTCCTTATTAATATATCTCTGGCTTAGGTCCTGAGAAGCAAATTCCCAAATGATATTAAACAGGTAAGTATTTTACTGAAGGAAATGCCTGAGTGAAAGGAAATTGCCAGAGACTGGGAAAAGGTCAGAGGAAAGAAGAGATGGTTGAGTGGATGAACAGCCTCAGAAAGGTAGGAAAAGGCCCTAGGCAAGTCCTACAGGCACAGTCCTTTGTCAAAGACATCCCAGTGTCTTTCTCAGGTTTAGTGACCTGCAACACTCAGTCTTTGGCAGTGGGAAGTGTGGCCTCAGGGCAAACATGGTGCTCGGATTTAAAATGAAGCTAGGAAACCACTGATCAATTACTTGCTTCTAAAGGGAGTCTACCAGGCATATTCTCCACTATGATGGTGCCCCACTATGATACAAAGTTGTATATTGCATTATACTTGATTATCATGCTGTACATTCTGAATGTATCAGAATCACTAAGAAGTAATAATGAAATGCTAAACAAAAAATTTCAAATGTATGTAAAGTCAATAAATGAAAGTCCAAAGGAAACACTATTTAGAACCCCTTAAGGAACTATGCTCCTTTCCTAACCTATCATTTTAACCAGGCTTAGCTACACTAAAACTGGAAACAGATCTTTAAGAGGCCTATACTTGGTTACATGCTAAATCAAATATGTGCTTGGTATGTTCTAGCCAGCATGTTGTACAAATTAATGAGTCATGATATTTAAACAATGAGTCCCACATTCTCTCTATAAGATTGCCCTAAAGTCCTTGGGCACTGGTGATAAGTAATCAAGCTTCAGCTTCTGGTTCTATAATTTACTTGCTGAGTGGCTTTAGAGAAGGAATAGATTTTCTTTCAGTCTCAGCATTCATTTTAAAAAAACCTGGAATAATTATATCCACTTGAAATAATTATGCTCACTTCATCCTCATCATTATGAGATTAATGAGGAGATAATATATTTAAAACACTTAGAACCATACTTAGCACATATTGACAATCCACAAATAGTCTCTTTCCCTGCACACACAACCCCACACACACACATGCACACACACACAAGCTTTCATCAGAGCAAGTGGTTCTTTAATTCACTATAGTTTCCAGGATTAATCCAGTATTTCTAGATTCCCCTTGTTATAGTTTGGACTTGGAATGTCTCCCAAAAGACTTGGTTCTCAAGCTCTTGCTATTGGAAGGTGATAGGACTTTTGAGAGGTAGGGCCCAACATGAGGTTCTTAGGTAATTTGCAGCATGCTCCCAAAGGGGAAGAGGGGATCCTAGTCTCTTTCTTTTTCTTCTTGGCTTCCTGGCTGGCAAGATAAGCAGTTTTGTTCTGATACTTGCTCTTCCACAATGTGTTGCCTCATCACAGGTTCAAAGCAATGGTGCCAACCCATCATGAACTGGATCTTCAAAATGGTGAGAGAAAAAAAAAAAAAAACAAAGCAAACTTCTCTATTTATTAATTTATTATCTCAGGTATTTTTTAATAGTGATGGAAAGCTGACTGAGCCATTCTTCTGCAGTCATATATCCTCAAAATCCAATTGAACAGCTGTAGCCTACATTTTGACTGGCCCAAGTTTCCTATTCAATCAAGCTGGTCTCCTCAGAGTCTTGCAAATATACTGCCTTTGGTCTCAACAGTGAGTACTTTGTCTACCACTATTCCTTCTTTCTTCCTCTCTGCTTTTCAAAATTGTACACACATCATAACTTCTCTCAATTTTTCACTTCCCTAAAATTCTAAAATACCTTTTTTTTTTTTTTACAACTTGGCAGTAAATAATATATGCTTATCTTACCCACCAGTTTCCATGATTTTTTCCTCTTTCTTGGTCCTAGTAAGATATACACTAAATCCAGAGTAGATTCTGTATTTATTTTTATTTAATAAACAGATGTCCCTATACATCAGCTGATGCTATTTTCATTCCATAGACCTTTATACTATGATGCATTTATAAACCAATATAGATGCCAATTATTTAAAAATTTGTACATGAAATAAGTAGCTTTATCTGGTTTAGAGGTATGCATCAAAAGGGGCAATCAGAAACCACTCTGAAATAATGCCCTACAAACTGCAATGTTATTGCAAATTTAGAAGAAATTAATAGAATAACAATTGTAAGTGCGGAATTGAATAAATGTGCTTACACTTGTGAGTATGCAATTGAATAAATGTGCCTTCACATGGGTTCAATAAAACAAAAGATACAGATCTGAAAACTATAGGTCTAATACAACTAGTTCATACTAGGATTTTATTCCAATTTCCAATAGAAATCTATTTGACCTTTAGGCATATTAAAACTGAATCAATATATGAAAATAAGTATCACTATTGTAGTTCACACTCATATCCACTTTGGTCCAATCAAGAACCCTCAGAAAAAAATCATCTAGACCCAGCACTAGTCTAAATGCTGATAAGATCAAATGGGTCCTATGTAAAAGTCCTACACATTTAAAAGAAATGCTCAAGAACTGCTCGAGAAAATTATCACTGTGCATAAAAGTAATAACTAGCAGAAGAAGTCCACTGGAGAAATTTCTATCAAGAGATAAATATCTGCTGAAATGGGAATGTGATGAGATATGATGTGGCATGTCATGACATAATGTTTTGGTTCAGGTGTCCATTGCAATGGTGCTATAGCTGACAAAGTGTATAGAACAAGAAACAACCCTAGAGGGAAGAGACTACCTTTTTAGTATGGGATTATTCTATATGCCTTACATATCTTGATATGATGAAAAATTTGTTTCCATCAATCAGGGAAGGCAGCAGCACTGAAGAAAGAAGAGGAGGAGAACTGGCAGACTAGATGTCACTGGAAAGCTATGAAATCAGAAATGGAGAATGTTTGCCTGAGCCAAGTATCTCTGGAGGAAAAGAAAATAGTGTCTCTGGGTAAAGGAAAAGATGGAGTTGCATTTGGGGGAATCTGAAAACTGCTGGTAAAAAAAAAAAAAATTCATACACTTACTGATGAGGCTTTTGTAAAGATGGAAAGTGTTGTTTGTATGATGCTTTAAACTCCTAAGGGAAAGGTATTATGAAGACACAAATCAAGAAACTATGAAATCCAAATCCAGCCTATCCTACGGAGTCATCTTTGTCTCAGCAGCAATATTTTCCCCTGCCTTACTAGCATTTTCCTTTAGAATCCATTTCTCCTGCCCCAACATTTCCAAAAGAGAACAGCCCACAATATTGAACAGTCCTGCAAGTCAGCTGTCTCTTTAACAGCCGTATCTGACAAAGTGAAGGAGAAGTCATAAATGCAGGAGTTCTTTCAGAAGGGTGACTGCTTGGGAGTAGAGCATGAAGGATCAGTAAAGAAAAGTCTTTCCTTTGGCCATTCTGTTTCACTTTCCACAGGGGGACCATTTTCTTCATCACTTATCCCAACTGACAAGTACAAGCACTTTGGGCCCTAACTGAATGTGAACATTGTCAAAAGGAATTGGGCTAACAGGAGGCATCTGCAGCTCCATTTCCATTGCATTCTGGCGGGGGCCACATCTGCTGATGTGGCATGGAAGCTGGTGGGCAGACACCCCCACAGATGGATCCTCACATACTGTATGCATCATGACCAACCATAAAAACAGTCACAATGAATCAGCTGTGCTGTGGAGAAGCTCCTTGGAACCTTCACATTCGATTTCCATCTAGCTGACATCGCAGGTTGTAGTCAGTGGCACGATTAAGTAGAGGTTCAGAACTCTGCTTCCCTGAGTGCGGATGGCCCGCTTGCTGGCTCAGCCATTGATTTGAAAAGTTTTGCCGGTTTTAGAAATGCATGGTAGACCAGACTCTGTTTGCAAATGGGTTAAGTATTTCTTTTAAAAAAAAAAATACATGTGTATCAGCAAATGCTTCCTGACCTTTTGAACAAACCCCAACTAGCAGGATCCCTAGAGCTTCAATAGGAGAAAACTCCATTCTGTCAGGAATTCCAATACAAATACCAATTTAGAAAATGAGCTAATCCACCTTGACATCATGTTGTCCCCGAAAAGTTGCAAAGAGGAATTACACATAAATACAACTTTAAAAATTAGAGGCCCCACAATTGAACAGCTTAAGTGTGCTTCAAAGGACGGCAGAGAAGCAGCAGTTCGTTTCAGGTGACAGCTTGGAATTTGCTGGTCCTCCACTCTGCTCGGGTACAAGTCTGACGGTAACACGAGCCTTCCAACTTGTTTCAAACTGAAGTATTATGAAAAGGTAAATTATGTTTTGTATTCATGACTGAAAGCATTTCACTTTAAAGCCAGTGCGGCTGACGCTGTCAAGGTAGAGATTCAAGTTTTATGTACAATGCCTCTAGCCCAGCCGATGTGAGTGAGGCAACATGACAGCTTGTAATAAGTAATTTTTATACAGTTACATTTATCACTCAAGTAGGCTTGGCAATATTAAACACAGACCTTAAAATACTGCTGTGGAGCAGGACAGGGGCTGCAGGCCATGGAGGCTTTTCCCCCCTCTCTGTCCAAGTGCGGGTGCAGATTTAGAATATTTTTTTCCAGCACATTTTCCTGTTAATAGGGCACTTTTTAAGATATGCGTCCAAATGCTTTCCTACTGTTAATATATCACTAAGAGGTTAAGAATGGAATGACCCCATTTGGCCCAAAGGATGTTATTTCAGGCTTTAATGAATTAGATATTGCTACCATTTTCAGGTGAAAATCAATTGCCTCAATTAACAAATTTCCACCAATCCAAATATTTACAAAATGGAAGCCCCCGAGTCTGCAATTTCTGCTGCATTATACCTTTGTTTCCCCTAAAGCTGTTCCCTTTGCATTCTTCATTAGCATCTCATTTTTGCTAAAGCCAGAAGGCCAACCCTGTCTCTGTAATGGCACAAGATTTTCCTGCCTTTTGAAGTTGACAATTTGGATGTTCCTTCTCTAAGACTTGCTATCAAGTGGAGTTTGACTTTTTATCATTTATTTAATTGTGTTTAAAGTTGGGAAAATATGAAAATTAATTATGTAACATAAGAAATTATGTGTGTGTGTATAACTAGGACATATATTTTCTCCATCTATATATCCTGATCTGAAATAAAGAACTAACATGGTATTCCCATTAAGAGTTTTAAGGAAATTCATTCACTTTTACTCATTAAATGTTCATAATATTTTAGGAGGTAGTTATCATTCTTAAATTTGTGTATCAATTAGATGAAAAATTAAAGTTGAGCATTATTGAAAGTTTACACATTTAATAGTGCAGTCAAAATGTGAACTCAGGGTACTCTGACTACAGAAATGGACTTCTAGACACTGTGTTAAACCACACAGTTAAACTACCTTTAAAAGCAAAATGTAGAGGGAAAGAGATTCAAATAAAATAGAATGTTCATTCCTTTTGCTGAATTAGACATAGGAAACTCAGTTCATTAGAAAAAAAGCTATGGTCACCTCAGTACTTATTCTTGAGAATATGTCAACCGCATTTGTGAGCATTTAATTGAATTTCCCACATATTTCTTTTGGGTTGCCCATAAATAAAGCAAATATAAAAGCAGACAAAGTACTCCCCCATCCCTACTAAAACAAATTAAACTGAGTTAATTTGGATTTGTTTGAACCATGGAATTCAAATTCATTTAATCTATGCACCCAGAATTTAACTACTTTTCCACTGTTGTTCCCAAACATTTGTTCCTCAAACCTATACTGAATGCTTATTATGTGCCAGGCACGTAGTAGGATCTACAAAAATGGTGGTGAAGAAAACTAAATATACTTATTTTCTCATGGAATGTACAATCTAATGGCATTAGTCTAGTATGTTTCAACCACTGTACTAGATACTGAGAAGTTACAAAATAGTATGGTTCTTGCCATTAAGAAACTGACCTCCGTAAGTGGGAGACAGAAATATAAATAAGCAACATTGCTGTTAAAATTATTTTGTCAAGTGTGTGTGTGTGTGTGTGTGTGTGTGTACACACACGTATATATTGAACCAAATGATGAAAAAAACTTACAAATGGAGTTTTGAGACTAATTGTCACTTATCTCCTAACTAGACATCGACATCATAGTTTTACTGTGGCCCATTAAACTTGAAAATGAGCTACTGTAGTCTAAATGTTTGTTTCCCTCCAAAATTCATATGTTGAAATCTTAACCCTCCAAGGTGATGGTGCTAGGAGGTAGCATCTTTGGAAGCAGTTTAGGTTATGAGTATTGAATCCTCATGATTCTAATTCTTAGCAACCCCAAATATAAACTTTCCTGCCATCTCTGAAAAGTACACCTTCTGTCTTTAGGCCAACAATGACACGTTTTAGAAGGAAAATTGGACCTAGACTCTGAACACTGCTGAATAAAGCTAGAACTATCATTCTCTATAAGCAGGACAACTGGGTCAGAGCACTCAGCCTCTGTTCTGATTCCACCCACACCAGAGAGAAATGAGCTTACAACTGAACCATTTTTTTTTTCTGGCATTTGTGTAAATACAGGGAAGAAATTCACCCAAATTATTATGTCTTAATATTGCCAGTGAGCTAGCCCTCATTTAGATACTTAATATGATTCCAATTTCTCTACAGCAGTGGTTCTTACACAAGAATAATTTTGGTCCCCAGGGTATTTTCAGCAATGTCTGGAGACACATTTGGTTTTCAAAACTTGGGGGGTTGCTACTGGCATCTAATAGATGGAGGGCCATTGCTAAACATCTTAAAATGCAAGACAAGCACCACAGGAAAAAAAAAAAGGGGGGTTAGCTTAAAGTACTGAGAGTGTTAAGGTTAAGAAACCATGCTCTACTCGACAACATGGATCTGGAAATAATTTGTATTCGTACTATCTCCAAACACAGCATATAGACAAGTCCTACCGAACCACCAAAGGCTTTAGCTCAAATGCTGTCATGTGGCATGTCATGGACCTCCAGGGGGTGTTGCTAGAGAGTGGTCAGAGAGCAGGAAATGGGTTCTAATTAGTAGTGTCCTCACAGGATACAACTGCAAAAGACAATTTCCTGTCCCCTTATTTGATGGGAAAATTAATCTGTTACTGAATTCCAGATGAGCAAGATTTTCAAAAGTTTCAAATAGCAGAAGTGTAGCCGTACAGAAGGCAATTATGTGCAATTTGTACAGTGTTCAACAATCAAAATGTAAATAGGATGAGTTTATTGCAGTAAATGTATATGGCATGTTTACCTTAAAGAGCACCAGGCTATAGAAATTCTAATGGGTTCTGACAGTTGAGAAGAATTATCTTTTCATATTGCATTTTTTAAAAATCTGTGAGATGAAAAGGGAAAATAAGATGAGATATTTACTCTTAGGGAACTATTATCTGTGGAGCTTTTCCCCCCTGATAAGAAGCAATATAGGTAAGGGGCTTTGAAAAGATGAAGATTTGATAACTTCAGTGTTCTAGGAAGATTTATCTGCACAGAAACAATTAATTTTGTTGCATCCACAGTGTTCCCTACAACATCTAAAATGCGATCAGCTCCTCAATAAACGTTCTCTTCTTGTCATATAATAATATATATGCCAAATGTAGTATTCAATTTTTGTTTTCATTTCCTGTCTGAATGGCTACCCGGAACTTTGATAGATAAAGACTGTGAATTTCCACTGGGAAACAAAAACCCAGCTTCTGTCTTTGCTTACACATTAAACGGACATCTCAGTTTGGCAGGAAGTAGGCATTCAGCAAATAACATTTTCCTTCCATCTCTTCTCTTTTCTAATAATTAACCAAAGGTAATTTTTCTGTTCTCTATTGCTAAAACTTTCAGGTCCAGAGTAAAAAGACTGGGGTACTTATATAATGAGAGATCCCACATGAAGTATATTTTGATTCAAATATCAACCTCCCGAGACTCTGTTAGGTAGTTGTAGTTTTGCAATAAGATAGTAGTAGAAAAATCAGAGAGCCCAGAAACACAGGCCTTGATGTTGCCTTCTCTCAAAAAACATAATGCATACCCACCCAGACTTCAGACAAAATGCAAAGCAAGATTCAGCCCACTCTTGATGCTATCAACCTTCCTACATTTGTCAGCTAACTGACGTTTGACATCCTTACTGGAGAGCCATTGCAGTACATATGAGACAAACAGGCTCTTCATGGCTGACTGACAGAGCCTGCCACTTGCAAACTGTGCTGGGAGCACCTGACATGAATGGTGTCACTGTCACGTAGCTGTTCACCTGGCAAAGCTTAGTCCAGCTGCTACCCATAGCATATAGCTTATAGCTTATAGCTTAATCTGTAGCTGCAGTGAAACGTGATGCTTGTGAGCTGGTTAAACTGCCTGGTAACTGAATTCTACTCCAGGTAGCACCTAAGTTCACTTCATTTCAGTAAAGTGGCCAAGAGTAGTTATTATTTTGAAGAAACTTATTCTGGTTGAAACAGCTATTGAAATGTTTTGTGTACTTGCTTTTTTGTCTATTTATAACTGAACAATTCTGTATGTGAAGTCCCACATGGCCAGTACTCTACTTGATGCCCTTCAAATCAGGTCATATTTGTTTCTAATCAGGTCATATTTGTTTATAATCTATTTACCACTGTAGATGTATCTGTGCATCTCACCTCTCCTTTTTTTTTTTTTTTTTATTTTGTGGTGGTGGTGCTGGGGATTGAAGTAGGCCCTTATACATGTAAAAATGAGCTAAATCCCCAGCAGCCCTCAACCCTCTTAAAGCTATGGGGGGTTCTAGAACATAGGAAATCCACTTCAGATAAAACTTCAAAGGAAGTTTGGAGTCACCTGAAGGTAGTCAGCTTTAATTCAGCAAAATGCAGGAAGTACATTTGTCAAACACTTCCACAGAGATAGGGATGATGACCAAGATGGTTGTAGGCAGGGCCTGAGGTGCTCCCACTCTACTATTGTGGTTCATGATCATCTATTGGAAGTAAAGTTAAAGGTGAGTCACCCCATGTCTGCCTGGAGGATGAAGAACCATGAGGTCATTTGAGTTTTTCCCAAAGCTAACTTTAAACCTCTAAAGCAAGTGATTTTCAGGACTACTTTACTTCTCCCACATCCCAGCTATCTGTCCCAGTTTTTTTTTTTTTTTTTTAATGTCCCAAGACCTCTCAAAGTCACTTTGGTCCTGTAGAAGCAGACAAGGATATATAATTATACAGTGGCTACTAAGTGCTCAAATTAGCATGAGGAATAATTGGAGGTCATTTTTGTTGACAAACCAGTCATCAAGCAAGTAAGTTTGTCCTAAACTAAAATAACAGCCAGAAACATAGCTGAAGTAATTGTACCTACCAATCTTAATCCCATTACTTCAATGAAACAATTAAATTGTCTTAGCTATGGTGAAACCTAATTGATGTTATGACAGCTAAGACCTAAGCATCCTTCTCAATCAGCCATGGAAACTAGGACTCACTATTCCTCAGTGGTTCAACTTTTAAAACCTAATTGTTTGCTTTAAACCATATTAGAATAAGAGCTTGGTGATAAATGTGACTTATTTCTCGTTCAGCACCAACTACATACTTAACCAGGTAAGTTACTTGGCACCAGTCTTTCTAATTTAGAAAAAAAATTAATAACATGTTGTTAAAACATTAAGGATCAAGTAATTATGATAATTGAGATAATAACAATGAACCTGATTCTCCCCTTGCTTTGAGGAACAGCTACCTTGCTTTCCTGCCCCCATAGGCAATGGCTAACTTGTAAACTTGGCCATGCCAGCTTCAGTTATCAGACCTCCATTTCTGCTTTAAGAAAAGACAAAAATCAGGTCCCATAATAAGTACAAGTGTTAGGGGAGAAATCAATGTTTATTAATGCTTTCACATCTTGATTGAAAACTGCCTGGAGGATAACATTTTTTAATAATAATGTTTGCATTCTGTTCTCATAAATTCACTCAATTTTCAGTATTGTTGAGGTTCAGCTTGCCCTCAAGTTTTTGTTTTGTTTTTATGAAGTTCTACCTTCAGAAAAATCTTGTGGAAGAATGTATAATTGTTGTTTGGTTATTGTTACTTTTTTCTTTTGCAAAGTAGGCATTTAAAAAATTATTATTTCCTAGAAGATACAAAGTTTAACTGAATACTAGTTAACAGTATCCTGTTCAAATTATGTGCTTTGTCTCTAGACAAGGTAGATCTGGGCAACTGCAGTTGACATCGCCCAAAACAGGCAATGACGACATAATGGAAACACAGATAGATGTGTGCAGGAACTGTTTAAGTAAACTCAGCTGAATGTCCAATTAATAATGTTTTTAAAGAACAAAGTCTTACCAAATGAGGATGAAGTTTTCATTTCAAATCATTCATTTAATTTTATGTGCAAATTATAGAAACACACCAATTTCCAAATGATTGGAATAGTTTTTGGAGCCATGTTGTTTGAAGTGACTGCAGTTCAGAAACATCTCTTTTCAATTAGCTCTGAAATCTCTTTCAACGGCCTTTCATAAATAGGCCAACATCAATGGCATGTTCAGATTCAGTTCGGGTCTCTAATGGAAATGCACAATGGGCGTCTCGCCATGCCTGCAGGGGCAAACATCTTCCATTTCAGACAGATCCAATGAGAAGTTCTGCCAGCTATTCTAGGTCTCTCACTTTTTGGTCTCAGGTTTAGCTCATTGCTAATCAATGCCTGTGTGTTTTTTTAATTACATTGTACAGTCAGTAATGATTTGTCACTCGTTGAACCTGGGCAGTCTTCTCAGCCATCGTTGATGTAAACAACTGCAAAGGCAAGGTAACTTTAACTGCTAGGACTCCGCACTAGAAAAGAGCAAAAATTCTCTGATAAAAAGGAAGTGCCAAGTTCGGAAAAGGGGGGCAAGGGGAGAAGATGATGTTCTTGTATTTAAGTTGCTCCTAATACTAAAGTTCTGTTGTTTTTTTTCTTTTGTACAGACCACTGGACCAGAAGCTTCTACTCAAAGAGTTTATAAAACTCTTGTATATTTCATTATCTGACCTGGGTGATATTGGACACTTACTGGATATTGATTAATGTACTAAGAACAAGTTTTAGCTTTTAAAATATAGATTGACATCTCCTCTGGTTGATAGAAGAGGTATTCTGAAACTGACTTCACATCTCAATGTTTAGAAATGTCATGCTGGATGCAGTAGCTAGGAGTATTATATAACACTTGAGAATGAAAATTTTGTTCTTCAATAAATGAGTAACAATCTTACAATAGTAAAAATATTTATCATGATATAAATATATTATTACTGGTATGGTATAGGCAATTTTCAATAGTAACAAATATTTAGCCAATCAGAATGGATACCAAGAAGTATTTATCACCCTGACCAGAAAGATCATTTATGCTAGCAAAAATAAGGATACAAACAAAGCAACAAGAAAATCATTGCCAACATAAGAAAATAAAAAGCCAAATTCAAAATCTTTGACTGCTATTTCCATATTTTTCTGTCTGTTTAAAGTCCTTCTAAAGCAAGTATCAGCAAACTTTTTCTATAATAGGTTCAAATAGTAAATATTTTAGATTTTGAAGGCATATGATCTATGTTGCAACAATGCATCTCTGCATTCGTAATCAAAGAAAACATGGTTTGATGATAGATACCACCTTCCAATAAAATATTCTTTTAAAAAACAGCCAATGAGCCACAGTTTGTTCAGAATCAGAATTACCTGTTGATGATTAAACTTAAGAAAATTAGCAGACCTTTAAATTCCAACTCATGCCTAGCCAAAATGGTATTTGTGTCAATGTGGCTAGCCAAACAGACTTCTGCCAAAATGTATCGAAACACAACTGCTGGATTATAGTTACAAATGTGACTGGGAAGTTAAACTGCTGTGTTCCTTTGGATTCTTCTTTTCAAATACGTTTAACCCCAGTGCTCTCATTGCTAGTAATAAGAGGACACACTAGTAATATGTTAATAGAATGGGTAAAAGACAAGAGAGATACCAGTGGACTTCTCCTAAATTAAACTTAGCAAGTCTACTTAATAGGTTGTGATTTGTTTTACAATAATCATTCCACTTGCAAAATGAAATCAAGTGTACTCTTAGAATCTCTTTACATAGCAAGATTCTGTGGTATCTTTAAAATATGTTGTTTCTGTAAAGCACTACAGCCATTGTCATTAAAGTTGAGAAGAAAGACCAAGAAGTTAATTAGATCCACTCATTTAAAAGTTTCATCCAATGCTGTAAGTAAGAACAAGAAGAGATATAAAAGCCAGAAGAAGAAATCAATGCATTATTATTTGCATATGAGATGATTTTCTATGAAGGGCTAACTTACACACCCAATAAAAGGTCATACTAAGAATTAGAATGTAGGGACTGGGGATGTGGCTCAAGCGGTAGCGCGCTCGCCTGGCATGCGTGCGGCCCGGGTTCGATCCTCAGCACCACATACCAACAAAGATGTTGTGTCCGCCGAGAACTAAAAAAAAATAAATATTAAAAATTCTCTCTCTCTCTCTCTCTCTCTCTCTCTCTCTCCTCTCTCACTCTCTCTTAAAAAAAAAAGAATTAGAATGTAAATATCAGTTGTGTTCACATATAATTTTAGAAAGATTAATAGGTAATGTGCATAGGTATACTGAAAATTAATAGGTAATATTGAAATTTCAAAATACTGAAACAAAATTAAAACTTAGAAAAATACTTAATATTGTATGTACAAGTCTCAAATGAAGGAGACTGGACCATAAATATTCAAATAAATGAATTTGATGCATCATGTTTTGTCAAAGAAAGATAAAATACTATAAGGATATTTAATACTTCCTGAAGTTTAATACTTCCAAAAGCTTGGCTCAATTAAAATTGCACAGTGTCTTTATAAGTAAGAGAATAAATCTAAAAATTAATTCAAAATAAAAATATGGGGAAAATTGTCAAGAATTTTTGCAAAGAATAATTAAAGAGGGTTCCCACTAAACATAAAATTATATAATAAAACTCAGAAATCAAAGAAATGGATCATCACATATGAATGAATTTTGTTGTGGAAAAGCATTTCAAATCAATAGAGGAAAAAAAATCTTTCCAATAAATGATATTCACAAAATTAATGATTTTGGAGGGAAAATTAGATTTCCATCTCAGTGCATATACTAACATAAATTCCAAACTGACTAAGGAGTTAAATATAAAAACTAAAATCATATAAGAATTAGGTTAAATTAAGGAATAATATGTCATCATAACATCAATATATCTTAAGAATATATTGCTAAGAGAAAGAAGCCAGTTGAGATGATTACCTATTGTATTATGCCACTTAGAACATTCTTAAAAAGAATACTGTGGAGATGGCAATGCCAGTGGCTACCAGAGTTTGGAGGGTTAAAATACAGGGTTATTTTAAAGAAATAAAATTATTGTATTTGTTACTGTAGTGGCAGATATATGATAAGGCAGTACCTTCCTATGCACAAATTTAAAGTATCAATTAGGGCAGGGGGGATTGCCCAGAATAGAATGAGAGTGTGACAGACAAAAAAAATATATATATATATCTGGTTATATTACAGATGTTTAATTTAACATCAATGTACTTGTGTGGAAAAAGAGATACTCACTTTAGTAGCCTTAAAATGACTGGAACCATCAAACCAAAGACAAATGGAGCTCTACATGGCACTGCTAGGGGAAGTTGTTTCCCACTGCCTATGGGTAACAAACCTGAAACTACTTCACACACACATGCTGGGTTTGATCAAATAAGTCAATGGTGGGTTATAGGGGCCAGGTTGCTCACTACAGGAGTGAGGATTTACAGATATGAGAAAGGCTAAGGTCAGAATGAATCGTGTGGTTGTAGATTGGTCCTAGTGACATCAGTAGAACCTCACAGTTTAATACAGATGCTGACAGAGGATTATATATACATGAATCTATGGGGATTACACATATATTTCCTTGCTGGGTCAGCTGTCGAGTCTATAAACAACGATTCCCCAGTCACAACAAGCAAACCCATCACTCGAGTATTGGTTGCTAACACCAGCCTACCCTGAAAGCAGTCATGGAGACATGACTGATGGTGAAATTGAGAATGAAATATACAAGATGAGCCTGGAGTTTCTTGTAGTGTCAAAAACAAGGCAGTGCTCAAAAACAAAATGATTAAAGAATGTCAAAGTGATACGGAAGCCAACTGAGCCCTCAATGGCCCAACTGGAATACTTGGAGTAACAAAATAAATAGCAGTGTATTGGATTATAACCAAAGGCATAAAATAAGTCCCCATGAGACTGCATAGATTGAAACCATGTGTGAGTAAGTAAGTGTGGAAGAAGAGACAAATCTCCTAAAGACAATTCCTAAATAACAATTCCTAACAATTCCTAACAATTCCTACCTGCTCTCAGAAGCAAAACTCCCCACAATTCAAGTGTAAGCTGTTCATGGAGATTTCCTTCTAAAGGAAGGGGAGAAGCAGAGAGTACCTGAAGTGAGGAAGCTGATGAATACTTCCTTACTACATTCCCCAGGTGTTCAAGGTCAATATTAAAAGTGACAAGCCACATTGATATGGGTAACCTTGATATATGATTAGCAGAAATTTATCTTTGTTGTTCCTTCTGCAAACCCTTACCTGAGTCTAATAATTAGAACAGGAAGTTAGACAAATCCTCAGAGACATTGTACAAAGTATCTGAATTATTAAAGTTATCAAGAACAAGGAAAGCCTGAGATACTGTTATACCCATAACTGTCTATGGAGACAAGATGACAAATGTAATGAGATATTCTGGATGAGATAATGGAACAGGATTAGGTAAAAACATGGAAATCTGAATAAAGTGAGGCCTTTAGTTAATAATTTTTCAATACTGTTTCATTAATTGTGACAAAGGTTCCATACTAATTAAGATGTCAACAATAGGTGAAACAATAGGGTATACGGGAAATCACTGTACTATTTTTTCAACTTGTACATAAAACTCTTCTAAAATTGAAAGTGTTTCTTCAATAGATAAATATTTACTGATCACTGGAGAAGGCCTTTGTCAGCAGAAAGCTGAACGATTGAATCTCTAACTAAAAGATTAGCAGACATAACCACATGAAAATTAATAACTCCTAACACAATGAAAAGATAAAATAATTGAGAAGAAAATGTCTGCTACACAGTATTTAGCACAAAACAAAGTTAATGTCATTAAACATCTAAAGAATGTTTTTAAATCAATAAGGTCAAATTTTAAGGATGACCTGATAAACTAGCAGCTCTAAAAGAAATGCAGATTTCTCATAAATATAGAAAAATATTCAACTTTACTCAATAAAGATATGTTCTGCTGGCTGACTGAGATCAAAACATAGGCTGTGTCTAATCAGCATATCAGCAGTCACTAAAATTATGCCTTTGAATGATGTTAGGTGCAGGGTACAGTTTCCTCCCAAAGGATATTAAAAAAAATATAGCCTGCCATTGTTGCTTTTATTGGGCTTCTTGCTTTCTGCATATTTCAAAAAAAGTTATAAAATAAGCTTATTTCCATACAATTTGTTGTTCTTATCATCACATTCACCTACTTGGGCCTTTGAGGTCTCTTTCTTTGGAGCTCTGAACTTTATTCCTTTATCTAGAATGAATTAACTACACAAGCTTGGGTATACCTGTACACTAGTTTTCTTGTTTATAAAATGAAAATTGTGAACTCAATTATCTCTAAGATTCCATCCAGTTTTATATATTTACAACTCTTTAGTCTCAAAATGAATTGGGACTCAGTGTATTTAGTTTTTCAGGTAACCTCATTAAAAGAGGCATATTACTCTCCAGATATGTAGGAGTCTTCTTGCCTTAAAAAGTGTAATAGTCAACTATTACTTGCTTCCCATTGCATAACATACCAACTCCAAAATAAATGGCTTAAAGAATTATGTATTTATTTTCTCAGTTAGGTCTACAGTTGGCTGCAATGGCTATCTCAGCCTATAGAATGTGGGGAGGCTGGGAAAATATTGTGCTTATTCAGTAGTCCAAGTGGAAGGAGTAGGAGATTCTTAGAAACTGTTGCATTCACACAGAAGTTTAAAAACTCTCCAAAAGGGCAAGCAGAAAGACCAGTGCTTCCAAGACCTGAGTTCAAAATTGGCAGGTTGTCACTTCTCCCTACTCCCATCATCCAAAGCCAGTGTCACAATGAAGCCTTATATGAATGAAACAGGGAAGCAGACCCGTCCCCTGGGTGGGGGATAAGGGTAAGTACTTCTGTAAAATTATTCTTAACTCACCACAATCACAGAAGAGAAGATTTCCCAAAGAGAAGAACTTATGGATATGGTTTTTTAGATGGGGATAATTAATTATCATTCAATTTCAAAAACCATTTTGGAGGACCTTCTATTTAGCAGGCAGTACAATTTAGTCTAGAGCTTCTTCCTCAATGCCAGGCCTATTCTCTTCTCCAGAAATTTGCCCTGAGTGCAGTGAACATTTCCTTTCCATGAGTACCTGAACTACAAATAATACAACACCCTGAAAAATTAGAATTGCTTTATTAGGTACATCTTTGTGTATCTAATAAGATGCACACAGAACTTTAGAAGCACTGTAAGAATTAACAGAAGCAGAAATTTTTATCTGCCTGTTGAGAGAATCACAGCTGTGCACATGTGACATTGTCATTTTCTATGGAAAGTTTCCGTGGCTGTAAAAATTCTAGCTATTAAACCAGTGTGTAAAAGTGATGTCAATAATCACAAGATCTATTTTTTAAAAAGAGTTCCTTTATCAAATATTTCTGAGAACTAATGAGTGAAAGTAATCCATTCACACAAGACCTTTTGAGAGTTTCAATATGATATTATGGGGCAACAATAGGGAGATGTAATATACTAAACCTGCTGTGGAACCTCTTCTCTATTAAACATCTCAAGCACCCCACAAACACCAGCTTGGGTAAGATGAAGTCCCCTACTTACCATAGAATAAGAAGTGTCCTTCACATCTCCAGCCTTTGTGGTCCTGGGTAGAGGTAGGACAAATAGGTTCATTCTATCCTGAGGAACTTCCTGTGGCTGCAAATGACCAACAGCAAGGCACTGTGGCAAAGCTGGTGGTTTTCAGGCGTACATGTGCTTCAAGAACTGATGTGAAAGTGCATTAACACTAGAACCTTTTCAAAGACTTTACACATATATTCTGAAAATGACCCTGGAGAAAGCACAAGCCTAAAATTTGTCCTTAGGATGAATAAGGAAATTACATATTAGAAGAAAAAGAGGAAAAAAGAGCCCCTAGCACAGACATAAATTTTCATTTCAGTAGACCTAAGAGGGATATAAAGTGAGTATTAAATTCCCCTGGGATAACTAACCTAAAAACCAAATCTGAAATTAACCCCAAAAACTTGGTGATAAATCTATGGCTGGACATTAAAAAAGATGACATATTTAACTTATACCAAGCACATCAGTTTCCAAAGAATGTTAAAAAAAAAAAAAAAAAAAAACTTGGGATATATCACATGTGACCCAAAAGGTATACTTAAATGCTAGATACCTTTTTGTTTGAAATTTAAGAGAAATTTTCATAACATTGGTTTTCTTGCTCCAAATACATGAATCAAATAAAAAGAGATGTTCAATTTTTCAGTAATTAATATTTCCCAAGTGTCTTTATATTTTTCTAGTTTTCTTTCAGATTCTCTTCATCATCAGAAAACATGACCAATGGCCTGTTGCTAAGCTCTACAGAGAAAAAGGCCAGCAGAATTACATAAGGCTTGCTAAATGGAGCCCATGACAACGTCTAACTAAGAGCCAACTCACTCACAGCTCACAGCCCATCCAGGGAACTTTTTTTTTTTTTTTGCGGGGGTGGGGGTGGGGGGGCGGATTAAACCCAGAGTGCTTAACCACTGAGCCACATCCCCAGCCTATTTTTTTTTTTTGTATTTTATTTAGAGAGAGGATCTCCGGAAATGCTTAGGGCCTCACTAGTTACTAAGGCTGGCTTTGAACTTGCAATTCTCCTTCCTCAAGCTCTGGAGCTGCTGCTGGAATTATAGGCCTGCACCACCAAGCCTTACTGATTGTCAGCCTCTTCATCACTTAATCTAACAACAAAGTGGAGTGGGGCAGGGTGATGAGTTTTCTTGTGCTAGACTATTTCCTTTTCCACATGCTGCTTCTCTATTCTTCATGAAGACTCAAAGGAGGCCCAAGCTAGTTCATTGCTAAGGAGAGATTGTGACACTAACAGCTTCAAAAATCACCCTTTGTGTTCTTAGAGAGAGAGAGAGAGAGAGAGAGAGAGAGAGAGAATTTTAATATTTTATTTTTTAGTTCTCGGCAGACACAACATCTTTGTTTGTATGTGGTGCTGAGGATCGAACCCGGGCCGCACGCATGCCAGGCGAGCGCGCTACCGCTTGAGCCACATCCCCAGCCCAACCTTTTGTGTTCTTGTTACTCTTCTCACCAAACACAGTGATGTCTTAAATATATCAGCTCTATAAGTGGGCTCAGAAAAGTTGTTTCTGCATATTTATAAGAAAATGATCCGAGAATGAGTACATTAGTGTTTAGGAATGTCACCATATTCTCTAACTTGTTCATAGAGTAGCCTTGATCAGAGGTTCTGCATTCTTTGGTTTGTGCAGTTGTTTATACACTAATTGATAAACAATGTATCAAGTCTTCAAGGTGTGCAGTATCTTAGAAATTAAACCAGAAGGCCAGCATCCCCGTGTAGAAAAGTACAATTTAGTGGAGAAATAGACAAACATTTACAATATAATGAGACTGGAGTTTGAACAGTCATTATCTTAAGGTGAGAGGGCATCATAAGGCTAGATAGCCAGCTAAACCAGGAAGAAGGTGGGCATAGTCCAAGAAGGCAAACGAGGGAATGTTTAGGTGAGGTTTGGAAGAATAAGTAGAAGTAGGTTTTATTTATTTGTTTGCTTGTTTGTTTAGAACTAACTAGTAGTTTGTTGCTACCCACTTTCCTCCTAAATGAATTTAAGGAAATTTCAAATATACAGACAACATCAAAAGGTATTCAAAATGCAAAATAAGCTTTTTAAAGGAGAGCTAATAGGAAAAGAGTGGGGAAAACTGCAGATCTAGAAGTGACATAAAATGCATACTATCACATATCTATGTCTTAATGAGATGCAGATCACAAATCTGGTTCCAAGCCTTGCAGCAACTAACTCAAAAATATTAGTGATTATTTATTAAATAGACAAAATAAAAATAAAAGCCAACATTTATCCAGATAAACATTTGCAAAACAGAAATTCAGAGGAAAATGAGCAACTTCAGGAGTTTAAAGCTTAAAGCAGAGACTAAGAAAAGGGGCTAGGTAAAACTACAGAAGTAAGGGATGCGTGAACATGAAGATGCTCTTACCTCACATGAAATGAAGCTATCAGCAGCTTTCAAGAGGGCTTGGCTTGGTCAGATTTTCTAATTTTAAAAGACAGAGAAAGCAATTACCCAAATGAAAGTTGATGAGAACTTTGAGATCATTGTAGTACAGCTGAAGATAGGGGGATATATTCAAGAGATATTAAATGAGTTATAACTGACTGGACTATAGATGGAGAGAGGAGGGGTGCCATACAGGCGTATTATACATATAGACCTTTGGATTTTGTGTTTTCCATCTATGAGCAGAATCTGATTTAGCCTAAACATCTACTTCATTTAAAAATAGACACAAGAGAAAACTAACATGAACTAATATACCTGATTAATTTCCTCCAATAGAAGACGAAGAAAGAGAAAATTTTGGTCTAATTTTTAGAGCAAACTGCTTTATTTGGCACAATACATCATGGTTTGAAGAAGAGCTCATAACTGAGCACTTATAATAGACTTGAATGAAGAGATGGGGAAGGGAAGGGAGTAAAAGAGCACAGATCGAGTCTGTGACATATTTTACATGGTTCAAATTTTGTCTAAGGTTTGATCAGTGAAAATGACAGTCCCATACAGCTGATTTAAGGAACAAATAGCAAATGCTTTGGCTGAAAAGAATTTTGTTAATATAGTGATTTGTTTCCAAGATAATATCCTTAGCTACTATTGCTTTTTTTGACTTAAATTTGATTCTTTGTGCAGTCTTTACTTATTACTACTTTATTTCTTGAAAATGTTTATATATTATTTTTCTAGAGCTGTTTTTTCTTTTCTATTCTGATTTTAGTAAATTATTCTATAGCCACAAACTTAAAAAGTAATGAGTTAAATAAATTAGAGTCAAGTAGGTACAATAATAATGATAATGGCTAATATTTATTGAGCACTTATATGTGCCATACAGTCTCTGAAGATTTTTTATATTATTAATTAATATGATATTCACAAGAACTCTATTGGGCAATTTCTATTAATCACTGTTTTACACATGAGTAAATTAAAACAGAAAAGTACCTTGGCCTAAGGGCCAACCTTCTTTATTTGCAACAAAAATCCTATCCATACTGGAGGAATCTCAGCAGAAAGTCAGTACCCTAGTACCCAGTAAATATATGTTGAACAAATGAATGTAAGTGATATGTAATACTCTCAAATGACATCTTACCTTATAAAAATGTTCATCTCAATAACCATTTCATTTCTTTTTTTATTCTATCTTAAGAACCCTGAAATTTAGGTAAAGGGCAGAGGAATTTGAGAAATCATGGAAGGACAAGTAGACTCCAACTCTGTGTTCGTCCTAATCTATGTGTCATTTTTCCTAAAGATATAAACTACTTCTGACATCTTCCTCATTGATTCCAATGCTTTAACAGTTCTCATCGACCAATATCAACATCATCATTCCTTGCATATGTCATAGAATGTCCAGCTTCTCAAGTTTGCAAAAGGGATAATAAATTTCTTGACTTTCAACAAAATTTTCATGAAACGTCTCTAGGAAGTGGAACCATTAAAATAAATATCAGGAATTTTATTGAATTATAAACCAATGTAAAAGTGTTTAATGCTATTTTAATTATGCACTTTTATGATATGAAACAATGTTGCCATTGTAAATGATATACCTCCTGTCAGGCAGGCCTTAAGTGGAAATTAGTGCTTCTTGAATGGAGGGAAATTTGACAATAGCTATCAAAATCACAATACTCATACCAATTCTTCCAGCAATACCATTTCTGGGGTTTCTTCCTAAAGACGCATTCTCACATTATAATTCAAATGTTTAGATACAAATATTCATTACAACACTGCTTTAAACAGAACATGTTGGAAAGAATTGGTCATGGAAATTTTTAAATTAATTAGAATTCGTCTAAACAATTTAATACTATAAAGGTAAAAAAAAAGATAATTCTACATGTACTGTTAAAACAATGCTCAAGATACGTTGAGTAAAAAAAGCAACAGGGCAATTTTTATGTTTTACCAATCTTGTCAAGAAGAGAAAAAATAATTGTATGTGAATGAAGAACTTTGGAAGAATACATAAGAAAATAATATCAGGAATTGCCTTTGAGAATGGGTATTGCATGGCTAAGAGCAGGAGTGGGAGGGAGACTTATATTAAGTAGTTATGTAGATTAGGGACTTCCAGGAAGAAGCTGCCAAAATGAAATTCGAAATACAAAAGACTTATTAGGGAAAGTACTTGTGAAAGATAAAAGGGAGAGGGATTAGGGGAAGCAAGAACCTTCATACTGCAATGCAGGTTTAACATATGAGAAAGGAGAGAAGGAAGAGGATGGGGTAGAAGGAGCCTCAGATTGCATTGCAGCTCTGGGAAAGTTCCAGCTGGGCTGAAAAGAAAACCAAGAGTAAAGGGTTGTCTTTAGAGGGGTCCAACAGCAGGCAGAAATGGTCTGGCTCCACACCTCTAGGTTCAGGGTCATTGCGATGTGGCCTCAGTATGAACTCTGTGGCCTCAGTATGAGGTATGAACGCTGTGGCAGATCACAAATGTGGCAGCTGGAGGCTGTTAGCTGAGCTGCACTTCCCACAGCTCTTAGAGGGAGCATTGAGTGGCACAGTTCACAGCTACTGAAATACCCATTATGTACTACTATATATAGAATAATTTTACATAGATACTGTTGAATAATGCTAGTGACTTGATGAATGATATATGTAATATTTTTAAGATGAAGAAAAATTTGAAAATATATAATGCATGTTAATGGGATTGTAACTTAGTACAATCACTCTGGAAAGCAGTATAAAGGTACCTAAAAAAAAAAAAAAAAAACTAAGAAAACTAAGAATGGAACCTCTATGTGACCTAGCTATCCTACTCCTCAGTATTTATCTAATAGATCTAAAAAATCAGCAAACGATAGTGATACAGCCATTTCAATATTTATAGTAATACAATTCACAATAGCCAAGTTATGAAATCACCCTAAATGCCCATCAATAGATGAGTAGGTTAAGAAAATGTAGCATGTTCATACAATGGAGTTTTACTCCACCATGAAATAATGGCATTTGCCAGTAAGTGCATAGAAAGAGAGAAAATAATGCCAAGTAAAATAAGCCAGACTCAGAAAATCAAGGATCGATTTTTTTCTCTTATATGTGGAAGCTTGAGTAAAATAAGGGAAAGATGATTGGGGAAGGGATCGAATATCATAAAGATATAAGGTATATTAGTATGGTAGAAAAAGGAGAAAGAGGGAGAAAGAAAGGAGGGGAGAGGAATAAATATGAAATGAATTTAACAAAATCATGTTATATTTATATATAAAGGTACCAAAGGGAATTTCACCTTTATGTATGTGTAGAAGAAAGGAAGTTTAGTAGAGGAAGGAGAATAGGAGGAATGAGGAGGGGAGGAAGTGTAGGAAAAGGAGATTGAAATCAAATTCCTTGCATGTATGATTTTTTCAATGTGAACCCAAATAATATGTATAATTATAATGCTCTATTAAAACATAAATAATGCAATCCAAGACTTTTAAAATACACACACACCACAAACATGGAGTATATGCATAAATATTTATAATAATTGTAGCTAAATATTACGAATAAAAGTTTTCTTTACCTTTTCTTTTGTGGTTTCTAATTTTTTTTTTTAGTTTTATGTGAAGATATATCTCTTTATTTTTCAAAGAAATTCCACCAAAGAGGGTGAAAATCATCTGGATAATTTAAAGTATTTCCTGTTCTTTCTTTTCTTCAGTTATTCAGGGAAAATCTGAGGAGTATAAACAAGTATATCCTAAGGGCAGGCTCTGTGTTCACTTCCTTAGCAGCTCACAGAAAATTTGTTTGGATCCATTAAATGGGACTGTGGTCTTCAGCGATACAGACCCCACTCAAGTTGTTCTGTGTCTATAGGAATATCTCTCATATTCATGGACTCCACAATACACCATTGACTTACAAATGTTTCCAAAGGAAAGGCAAGGAAGCATAGGAATGCAAATCAAGATTTTAGATCTACTTCCCCAGCACCAAATGAGAAGACGTACTAAGAGAACCTTCAACACCTTATCAATGTCTGTACATATAATATATGTGTGATATTAGCTCCAATGTAACTGACATTCTGTCACTGAAGGATTACTTCTGTGCATGTCTTGTGCTCCTGATTAGTGTCTGTTCTTCTAAGACTGAGGAATGAACTTTATTCATTTGTTCAATCTCTGCAGTGCACAGTACCTTCTAATCATATAAATGACAATAATTACTGAGCACTTGCAGTTACCAGGTAATGCACTGAGCTAGGACCCTACATATAACATTTCATTCAATCTTCACAACAACCCAGGAAAAATGAATTATAGTTATCCCTTTTACAGATGAGGCCTCAAGGAGTTACTCAACTTGCTCAAGATCACAGAATTGGTGAAGCTAGTATTCCACACTCATATTCTAAGGTTCCAGTCAATGTTTGCTAGTAAGTACCCAAGCATTATAGATCAAGAGTTGGCCAAGTAGGACTGGTGGGCCAAATGCAAACTACTGCCTATTTTTGTATGACCTGTAAGCTAATAATGGATTTTACATGTTTGGATGGTTTGGAAAAACTGAAAAATATATTTTGCGACACATGAAATTCAAATTTCAGTGTGCCTTATAAGAACACAGCCTTGCTCATCCATTTCCATATTATCTATGACTATTTTCACACTGTAATGGTAAAGCAATCACAGAAGAAATGGAATGACCTGCCAAGCTTAAAATATTTACTATCTGACCCTTTATAGAAGAAACTTCCAGATCTCTATTAGAGATGGAGGTTTTATTCCAATATTTCTCAGAATCATCCAGGGCACTTTTTTTTTTTTAATAGACCAGACTCCCAGAGCTCCAGGCATACTAATTTCTATTTCCCAAAATGAGATACCTCTTGGTCTCACAGATTCTTTTTTTTATTGGTTGTTCACAACATTACAAAGCTCTTGACATATCATATTTCATACATTAGATTGAAGTGGGTTATGAACTCCCAATTTTACCCCAAATGCAGATTGCAGAATCACGTCAGTTACACATCCACAATTTTACATAATGCCCTATTGGTAATTGTTGTATTCTGCTACCTTTCCTATCCCCTACTATCCCCCCTCCCCTTCCCTCCTATCTTCTCTCTCTACCCCATCTACTGTAATTCATTTCTCTCCTTGTTAATTTTCCCATTCCCCTCACAACCTCTTATATGTAATTTTGTATAGCAATGAGGGTCTCCCTTCATTTCCATGCAATTTCCCTTTTCTCTCTCTTTCCCTCCCATCTCATGTCTCTGTTTAAAGTTAATCTTTTCTTCCTGCTCTTCCTCCCTACTCTGTTCATAGTTGCTCTCATTATATCAAAGAAGACATTTGGTATTTGTTTTTTAGGGATTGGCTAGCTTCACTAAGCATAATCTGCTCTAGTGCCATCCATTTCCCTGCAAATTCCATGATTTTGTCATTTTTTACTGCTGTGTAATATTCCATGGTATATAAATGCCACATTTTTTTAATCCATTCATCTATTGAAGGGCATCTGGGTTGGTTCCACAGTCTAGCTATTGTGAATTGTGCTGCTATGAACATCAATGTGGCAGTATCCCTGTAGCATGCTCTTTTAAGGTCTTCAGGGAATAGTCCGAGAAGGGCAATAGCTGGGTCAAATGGTGGTTCCATTCCCAGCTTTCCCAGGAATCTCCATACTGCTTTCCAAATTGGCCGCACCAATTTGCAGTCCCACCAGCAATGTACAAGTGTACCCTTTTCTCCACATCCTCGCCAGCACTTGATGTTGTTTGACTTCATAGTGGCTGCCAATCTTACTGGAGTGAGATGGTATCTTAGGGTGGTTTTGATTTGCATTTCTCTGACTGCTAGAGATGGTGAGCAGTTTTTCATGTACTTGTTGATTGATTGTATATCCTCCTCTGAGGTCTCACAGATTCTTATCTCTGTTTTTAAAAATTTCCCCAGGTGATACAAATAAGCAGCCAAGTTTGAAAGCCACCACCAGGAAGTGCTTAGGCCTTGGGCAGTTATTCCTCGGGGCCCTTTTATTTCTATTGAACAAATGGGTCGTCAGGGCAGGTAAAACCCTTGCATGCTTCAGAACAAAGCATCCTCTAGTCCTCCCAGGACAGGAACAAGGCTAGAAGAGAGCAGAAATGAATCAGCAGGACTTTGGAGAGAGAGGCCCACTTTCTCTGCTTGCATGTGGTTCCTTAGAAACCACACTTCAGAAAATGGGGAAATGACTTCCTGAAAGAATCTGCTTATCAAGTGCAAGGATAACTATTTCCAAACTGCTTGATTCTTTCTACTGAAGAACTGCTTCCGTCTAGGACAGGGCAGCTGACAGATGGCCTTAGCACTCCATCCTCTCCCACTGTTAAGGGAACAGTTTTGCAAGAGCACACAAACCTGCTTCAGGTCAGGCATCATGAAAGTATGTTCTGTCCTGTACTCTGGGGCCCATTGCTCAGACCTCACTAGCTGGCTTTCATTTCCAGCTCCCTGCTAAAATTAAGCCCAGGAAGCTCAACATCACTGAGATGTCCTTCTTGCTAAGCCTTCAGAATCATTTTTCAGCCTTTCCTTTCCTCTTTCTCCTTCTTACTTGTAAACATTCTCTCCCTTCAGGGCTTCTGTCTACTTCACTCCTGGGCTCTTTCTTGCTAGGTGGCACATGTGCTCAACCTCCTTCAAGTCTTTATCCTCCCTTAAATGATGGTGTTCCCAGTTTCTATATTTGCCTATGGCCCACAACTCTTGCCCTAGTTTAAAATCTTTCTTCAGCTCCAATTTTATTTCTGAGAGGTATATGAAGCAGTGGATAGATGAGGGTCTGTAGACCCCAAATACTGCTGGTTCTGCTATTTGCTTTCTGTGTGAACTTGAGCAAGTTATTTATCTTCTGTGTCTGTTTCCTTCTCTCAATGATGAGAATAATAACAGTAATTCATACTTAGTAGACTTGTGGGAATGATATGAGTTTTTGTAGTAGCTCACATCTTGGTAAATTTTACCCACCTCCCTCAGAACATTTGGCTATGTCTGCAAGTCATACCTTGTTTAAACAACTGGGTGAGTGCTACTGGCATCTAGTGGGTAGAGAACAAGGAGGTTGCTAAACATCCTATAGTGCACAGGGCAATGCCACAGAAAAATGAGGTGGCTTATATGGTAAAGGATGGTAAAGTGCTGAGATTGAGAAATTCTGGCTTACAGATGGAGATGTCATTGGAAAGTGATCTGACACCTAGCAAGTACTATACATGCATTAGTCACTATTGTTTTTATATCCAAGTGAACCAAACATTTGCATTTGAATGTTTAACAGCCCCACAAACTCAGCATGGGCAAAACTAAACTTGTTGTCTTGCCTTCTTATTCTTCTCAGAGACTGGCATAACCATCTACCCAATAGCTCAAGTCACAAACCTGAATATCATCTTTAATTCATTCCTCTTTCTCACCATGATCTTAACTGGCCAAAAAGTGCTGTGGATTTTACCTCCACTGCATAGGCATCAAATTCATCCCTTTTATTATTTTTTTTTCCTTTCCCAAAACCCTTCCCTTGACTTAGATATTGATCCTTTTCACCTGGATAAGCTATGCTGGTCTCCCTTCTCCCAGGCTGTATTCTCTCCAGTCCATTTTCTACAAAGTAGCCAGAATAATTTTTGAAGAAAACATTCCTACACAGGCCCACATCAGGGCTGAGAAAAAAGTACAAGTAGAGGTTCCAGTGCACTGATGTCTATTCTCTCCTCATTCCCATTCCTCCCACAAATGGAAGCTCTGCACATGCCCACCCACACACACACACACACAGAGCACTCCTAAATAAGGGCATCAGGCCACCCTCAGGCCTGATTCCTCTAGGTCACAGGTCACCCTTGAGGAGGCTCTACTGTTTGGGCCAGGAATTACTAGGTCCTGATTATCTAGAGTGTAGTCCACTATGGGGAGAGGCTGGCTTGATGTGAATGTCTCCTTGTCTCACAAATATGTTTCCTCTGGGGTGGGTTGAGGCCCAAAGAACTGGAGTGGGGTCCTCAAACATGGGCTCTGGAACATGAATCCTGAGGTTTGGGTCTGAAAGTGGTACTGATTATGCCATTGTTATCAGGAGTGTAGCAAAGTCATTGCATATGGTTCTGCAGTATTGCTCAAAGAAGGAGATGCCCCTGAAACCCAGCACACTTTCTACTAGCCAGGATGCGAGTTCTGCAAAGGGCTGTGACCATGGAAGAAAGGAGCTCCATTTTGCAATTTCTTTTTTTTTTTTTTTTTAAAGAAAGAGTGAGAGAGACAGAGAGAGAGAGAATTTTTTAAATATTTATTTTTTAGTTTTTGGCGTACACAACATCTTTGTTGGTATGTGGTGCTGAGGATCGAACCTGGGCCGCACGCATGCCAGGAGAGCGCGCTACCGCTTGAGCCACATCCCCAGCCCATTTTGCAATTTCTTATACCTGAAAGCTAGTATCTTTACCATGGCATATGGGCCTTTTATTGTGTGGTCTTAGCTTACCTCTCCAAACTGATGGATAGACATCTCCTTATCCTTTACTCTGACTTTCAGTTAAACTGACAAGTTTCATGCTGTCCTTTTCTATAAGCCTTTGTGTATACTGCCAACACTCCTGTACCCACCCAGCTTATTCACCTCTGAGACTCAGCTCATGGTTTACTTCCTCCCAAGAGACAGAAAACCCCTACACCAGTTCTATGGCCCCCAGCCACTGCTTCCTTTGTCACAATGTTGTATATTTTATCTTCTCACCAGACAGCAGTATCTTGAGGGATTTTTATTTTAATCATCTTCAATGCCTAGATGGTATATTGCGTATAAAAGTTTCCCCATAAAAATAAATTTAGGGATGAATAAATAAATGCATATACTAGAACATATTCTCATATGATGCTGCTGATGACAATAATGATGATGAGGATGAGGATGATGATAGCAACTTCCTTAGTTTTCTAGGCACTGTTTTCAATGCTGTTTCTATATTAACTCATTTCATCATTATCACACTATACTGACACTATTTTTTTCTACGGATCAAAAAACAGGCACAGAGATGATAGTTACTTGCCTGAAGTTCATACAGCTGGTAAGGAGAAAGTCAGAATTTGAACTGTCTTGGTTCACCCCTCTCCAGGGCCTTTTTAATCAATATGTTAGTATATTACATTACCTCTCACAAAGGGTCAAAAATTTTAGACAGATAGAAATCTGCAAATTTGAAGAATATTAGTAGAACAAAATTTTAATCCAAGTGTAAACTCAGCCTGCTGGGTGTTTTGGGGGGAGAAATCATTTTAAATCAATGTGCCTTGTAGAAGTAACATTTCTATTTTCTCTCAGAAAGAGTTCAAGCCCCATTGTAGCTGATCATTTGGGTTTTCCATGTACAGTTGTCAACAACAATGTGGCAATGGCTGACAGGAAGACTTTTGAGATGTTGCCACACATCAAAAGTGTAGTCATCTCCCCTCAATAAAGCAACATCTTGGCAGCAGTGGTGGTACATGCCTGCAATCCCAGCAGCTTGGAGGCTGAGGCAGCAGGATTCCAAATTCAAGGCTATCCTGAGCAATTTAAACGAGACCCTGTCTCAAAATTTAAAAAATAAAATAAAAAGCATCAGGAATGTAGCTCAGTAGTAGAGCACCCATGGGTTCTATATCCAGTATGCCTCCCCCCACCTGTCACACACACATGTAAAAGCAACATGTCCATTACTGTAACTAAGAAACCTACAGATTGCATAAGGACAAACCTAAAACCATGCATTTGAAAGAAATATCATTTAGGAATTAGAACATTAGGACTCAATGCTACCATCTTACATCATAAGCAGGGGAATGTTTTAAACACAGAACTCCGAGGATGGAACAAATAACTCTAGTTAAACCTGCCCTCATGGGAACTGGAAAGGAAAAGAGTTGGGGGAAAAAAAAATGATAATCTATGATCTCTGCAATTTTGCTTAGGGCCTTTCACACAGAAACCATCTGTGTGTCTCTGAGGGTGGGGATATTCCAGGGAAGAGGGAGTTAAACTGGAACCCAGTCTCAGAGGCCAGTCTCAACCCTGGATCTGGGAGCTATGCTAAGGATGCAACTTCTGTTTACTACCCTCCCGTATCCACCATCCATCAAGGATTTACTTATCAAGGACTTGTTTTTTCAGCAGAGATGATGATTAATGACTGTTGAACTGGCACTCATCTTCCTTTGCTTGAGTTTCATTCAGTGAAGGAAACAAGAGAGAACCAGGTGCCAGGCACTGTGCCCCTGTAGATATGCCTTGCTGGAGTTGTTGAATGCTATCAACACCTTCCTGGTAAAACAGACACCTTGTCTGCTCACAGAGGTTAAATCAAGCAGCTTCAGGAACACTTTACCAACCAAATTAAACAAACTCACCCATGTTGGAAAATCAACTTGAGAATCACCCTACTCACTCTCCTTCTTTCCCCACCCACAGGGCTTTTTGTTTGTTTTATTTTTGTTGTTGTCTTCTGCTGTGGCCCCACAAATAAATAACTGAGCTTTGCACTAAAGCACCTGTGGTGATGGGTGAACAGTTAATTATGAAATTTGGATATACCATCTGGGTTAACATTTGGCTGAGGGCAGCTGAAGCTCTCCGTGCTTCTGAGAAAAACTATGAATATTTTTTCTATTAATTATTATAGTACTTCTCCCAGCTGGCATTTCCTTGTTTCTCCTCTCTGCCCATTCAAATCCTAGCACTCCTCCAAGGTTCCAAGTCCCTCCTTCCCCAGTATGCCTGCTCTGACTTCCCAGCCCACATGATGAATCCCATTTGCATTTATAGTCAGTATCCAAATGTTTGTCCCTTGATTGTTTTCTAATTGTTTCACATGCACTAATTCAGACTCCTCAATATAGCAGCCATGCAGTACCTTGTACTTCTTTTTGTATCTTATCTGCATAGCACACTGAATAAATATTCCTTTAGCATTAAATTTCTTATATATTTCAGGACATTAGCAACATTGAAATATTAATCTCCTAAGGGGAGGAACCAGGACTTGTTACCCTTGGTAAGCATCCCACAACCAACCTCTGGTAGGCACTCAGCCATGTAAAGAATGAAAAGACAAAGAGAAATATTCCAAAGCCCTGGAATCTGTTTTTCAGTGAACTATGTAATATTGTAACTGAAAGATTAAAATCATGTAACAGAAACCTTCTTTGTGCAGAAATAGAAGCTGAAGTCCAAGGATGGTAGGTGAGTTTTCAAGAGCAACAGTGAGTGTATGATACAAATCTGATCTTCCTTTTATCTGTTCTGTGCTGTTGTTCAAGCAAGCTCCCAAGCCTTAGCTCTGCCACTGCACTTGAGAATACTATGTCATTCTTGGCTTCCTGGTCCCCAAGTGCTCTCCCTTGACTGGCCAATCACAATTATGCACACATGCCTAACCACAGGTCATCATGTCCCAAATCAACAGCCAGAATGTCTCCCCAAAACCCAAGGGCATTCTTTCAAAACTTACCCAAGATGGGCTTGGTTGTAAATTTGTTTCTACCAAACTGTAATTGTTCCTTTGGTCTTTGATTTTCTAGGCATCATTATGCAGTTACCATTACACTTGTAGCCTGAAGAGCTGGCCACACAATTGTTCTCAGAACCACTGCCAAGTTTGCCAGCGGTGCTATTTCCTAGGCTGAGGCAGAAGGGTAGTATTTCTTCCTTTTAGAACTAGAATTGCTCCTTTATCCCCCCCCCCAAGCTAGAAGTAAAAGACTTTCCTCATATTTAAATGAGTATAAAACCTGACCCCCTCCAGCCAGAATACTGTCACGTTTGTGGAACTTGTGATTTCCCTCAGAGCTCCATCTATCAGAATACTTAACTTACAACTTCCTGCTTTTTTGATACTCTTTTTCAGGTGCCAGGCATTTTGGAACTTTGATCTGCAAATTGTGCATAAACTTTTCTCAGATTATGATTTGTCTTTGAGTCTTTCAATGAGTCTGAGTGAAACATGCACAGAATGACTGAGGGGTTTTCAAGAAAGAGGCCTCAATGGTAAATGCCTTTGCAAACATTTCCAATGACCCATCTATCAGAATCAGGAAGATTAAATGAAATCTATCTGTGTGGGTATCCTGTGAGGTCACTGACATGTCAAACATTTGAACCTCTTGCAACTTTTTTTTTAATTAATTTTTTAACTGGTACAAAAAACAAAAATTGCATATGTCGATGGTCTAATGTAATGTCATGATAATGATTACATAGTGTGATGTTTAAATTGATTAAACATACTTATCTTCTCAAACATTTATCATTTCTTTATGGTAAAAACTTTTAAAATCCATTCTTCTAGCTTTTTGAAATGTACAGTACTATCCCTTCAGACATTTCAGAACTCCATGCTTCTGGGATTGAACCCAGGAGTGCTTAACCACTGAGCTACAATGACCCATACTTTCTGAAAAGTCTAATTCTTTGTAAAATTGCAAATTTTCACCTCTCTATGATAGTCATTTGCCTACTTTGGGGGCTCCCCCCTCTCCAGGCACCCAGGCAAATTTCCTCATGGATTCATGGTTTCTCAATGTGCTGTTTACACCCTGAACATTGAATTTATTTGTTCTTTCCTCACTCTCTATATCAAATTTCATCTGTATCATCCCCAAAGGGCCCTGGTTTCTAATAAACCTAACTATATAAGTTATGTAAATTTGGGAGTTTCCTCAAACCTCTTGGTATTGATCCTGTTTCATCATTTAAAAACAAGAATGGGCTATATGCTCCCAAAGCCCCTTTGTGCTCTAATGTTGAGTCTACCAGTAAACTGTGGTGAGTGTTTACAGGAGAATTAATATATATTTCCCTCTTGTACTTGCTCTGGGTTGCACAACTATATTCTAATGTATAGCTTCTAGGAATGATGCTTTTCCATGGTTTCAATGAGGGCAACTTCCAGCCTGGTGGCAGATCAGTGACAGAGATAAATCTGATCAGGTAGACTCTTCAGCATTATTTTCAGAAAAACTGCTATGTTATGTTAGAAATAACCCTGATTTGATGTCACAAATTTGAATTTGAATCCAACAATTCACAATCTGAGTGACCTTGGGCACAGGTCTTTTCTTTACTCTAGCTCTTTGCAAGTCAATTCCCCCAGCTATAAAACATCTTAATACTTTCTCAAAGTGATGGTATTGTTATTGTTCTTGTAATAAAAGAATAAAACAGGAAAATATATTAAACCACCTAAACAATACCTGGCACATAAAACATGTTCAGAAAATGTTAATCTCTTCTTCAGTCTTACTCTGCATGTGACAAAACTCCAAATTCTTCCTTTTGACTAATTCTAATATGAATCATTTTTTTCTAGAAGTGAGATACATATGATTAATGCAGTAAAAACAATACTACTCCACAGACAGAGAAAGCAAACTGAAAACAACTTGTACAAGACAAAATATCCATTTCACAGTTACTTGTTGTGTACTATTACAGGGTTCTGGTTCCATGTTCCCTGTGTTTCAGAAGGCCAAGTTAGATAGCTTGACCCCGAAGCATGCTCAATTCACAACTATGAGACTCAAAAAGTCCTCTTCATTAATTCTAATAGGAGAAAAAATAATAAGACAAGTGCTCTTAAACAAGGAAGAGAGTCTGCCTTCTCCAACTAGCATCAAACTGAGGCCCAGAAGATAAATATTGACTCATATTTTCAGGAATAAATCCAAAGTCTACTCTATCCTCCTTCCCTGTAGCCATTTCCTTTCTCATTATCTTTCTAACAGGGAAATTGGAATACACAGTCCTGTGAGTCATCACTTGATCAAATATGGCTCCAGCTGTGAAGAAGCTGTGGAGAGAATTCTAGGCATGGATGAGGTTAGACTGCATTGGCCTATGAGATACCCTGGGAATTGGGGTGATAGGCCCCCCACCCAGAGGGGCAAACTTTGGGAGAAATTACTGGTTCCTCTTTAATCAAAGATAGAAGCATGTAGAAACTTGTTTCAGCAACAGAATCATTCTGTGGTGCTCCAAAGGCAAGCAGCTCGCATTGTGGGACATAGCCTTGGGAAGAAGCCAGGCTGTTATGACCACCCTCTCCCTGTGTCTCATGCACCTCAAGACTGACCCTGCTCACTCCAGAGCCTTCTTTCTCAATGACCACTACCTCCTCCTACCTTCAAACCTCCTTTTCTAACCCTCCACAGCCAGAAGGAGGGAAAAACCCTTAGACATTTAAACCAATTTAAAATGAAGAACATCCTTTTAAGCCAACTATTGGCATTTAAGACAATACAACAAAATTAAGATTTAGCCACTGGTGAAATATCCTAAGAAAATAGCCTCTTCTCTTTCCTTGGTGGTTTTCCTATGTTAATAGCCCCTGTTTAACTACATGTCCTCAGAGACAAAATTCCCTGAAGTGCCTTTTTTTTTTTTTTTTTTTTTTTTTTGGTGGCAGGGAGGGGGTTGGTTAAGGAGTCCGTAGGTTGTAGCTTAAAGGAATTCTGGTCTCAAATTGTTTTATGTTCAACTGAACAGCTGCATGACAAAATAAACTTTAGAAGGTGTTATTTTTCAAGACACATGCAGTCTGTTATTAAAAAAAAACTGGGTGCCTACAATCTCATCAGGAAAAACAAAAACAAACAAACAAACAAACAAACAAACAAACATAAAACAGTAGATCAGATATTTCTAAGAGTTAAAGGATCCAGAAAGACAGGTTGCCTCAGAGGTCACCTGTGCATATGGTCACCCTAGATTTTTCTTTGAGTGACAATGCCCAAAGTTTACATTAACCAAATACCTAAACCTAATATTATGAGGTTTACAAAATTGGGATAAGTGCCTGAAATGAAACCTGTTGAGGCTCAAATTTTAAAATATACAAATATGCATTTGTTTAAAGGTACATGCATATATTAATGTGTGTAGTGTGTGTATAATGCAAGCAAACCCCCATGCATGTGTGCACACCACACACACACACACACACACACACTATACATACATGCATATATTTGATAGTGTTGCACTTGCATATATTTGATAGCCTGGACCAAAGAAATCAATTGGAACTTGAATTGATCTGTTTGTAACAGGATTGCCATTACTGAAGTAATTCTCTGGGTCCAAGATGAAACACTAGTTACCACCACTGTTACCTTTTCAGTTCCAAAGTAAGTGTTATCTATTGCCTAGTTCTTATGAGAAGATACTCCTAAAGCCTTTGTATATTCTTGTACAGGTCTGACTCATTGTTCTCCCAAGCTGTTCAGAAGAGTTTGATATGGAATACACAGGATGAGGTTAGTTGCTGTTTTCATACACAGTATTTGTACTTTAACAATTGAAGGCAAAGATCTGTGGGTACTTGCTTGTCATGATGGTGAACTGAGTACAATGGACATAACAGTTGGTTTCGTCTCCCTTCAGGGATGCAACTGAATAATTGATGTAAATGAAAACAAAAATTGTTTAAAAGACTTTGAACCATGAAGAAAAAACAATTGGTTAAAGACAGAAAGAGAAATCTCCATAAATTTCTTAAAGATGAATGATATTTGGAAACATTTTTGCAGGAAAACAAAGAGGAGGACCTCATATAGCTTTGAAGACATGCAGAGAGAGACTGTAGTGGAAAGACCCATTCAGAATTTTAGAAAAAGTTATTTTGTCCCTATTATTCTACAGTTCTTCAAGATATCAATCAAATATAATGGGAAAATAAAGACAGCATTTATAAGAAAGTGCATAGAAAGTTTACCTCCTGCATACCTTTTTTTTTTTTTTGAGGAAGTAATTTGAAGATACACTCCAACTAAGTGTGAAATCCAAGAAAGAAAGAGCCTTGAGCTATTAACAATCTCTGGGAATGACTCAAAGTCCAATAAAAATAAATCAGTGTTTGACAGCAATGTAGGCAACCCATAAAGCCATTGCTCCAAATTAGAACAGAAACTTTTCAAGCAGAAGAAAGGAATTGATCCCACTCAATAACTAGAGCAAGAAGCTGCAAGATCACAATGATATGGGACACAAGGATACATCTCTTCTCACAGTAATTAGAAAACACATGAAAAGAAAAACTGCTCAAAAAATTATAGTCCAAATATGAAACAAACTGAATTGCAACATGATTAGAGTGTTTGAAGGGAATTCCATTGACCCAACATTGAGAGACTGATTGGTCAAGTCGTATAAGGGGAGAGGCGATATGACATTTCTTGAACATATAAGTGAATAAGATGTACTTAAGCATAATAATGCAAATGCCTCTTTAGGAGATATTGTTTTGAGAACATATAACTGACAAACTGGGGATCTTAGGGAAATTCTCCCTTTGAGTAGAACAGACCTTCACAACAACTATCATCCAAAAAATAAAAGAGAGAGAGAGAGAGAGAGAGAGAGAGAATTTTCCCCATCACAAGCTTTTCCCCTAAATTAGTCTCTACCTTTATACCTTAAGTAATAAGAAAGAAGAAGCAACTTATACTGCAGTACTTTGAATGTAGGCATAAATTGTGATTTAGACATGGTAGGCATTTGTTTTTCTTGTGTTATCATTAAAAAGGATTGAGAAAGTTCCTTGTGAATAGGCACCTTAACTAGTAGTGAGGGTGGATCATCTTTGTGAGACTCTCAAATGTCCCCATAAAACCTTTGATGCCTTTGGTTCTCCCTTTAGGATGGCCTGATGTTGCAGGTTAACCTACATCACTGCCGGTACACCTCACCTCCTGGATCCTGCTGGCAATATTGAAGTCATTGTTCCTGATCCCAAAAGCTACTGAAGCAACACCCAGCCAATACCTCTCATCCCTAGAATATGTCAAATGATGCCAAGAGTAACATTGGATAAAACCTCTCCTTCCCTCTCTCTGATCCCAAAGATGATTCTATTGGGTAAGCCTCATCTATTTTTACCATACTGGCCCATTTATTTAAAAAAGAAAAAGAAAAACTGAATTTTCCCTCTGGAATTAGAAATTATCTTTCATTTGACTAACAAAGCTCAGACATATCAATTATAATTACTTAACAGAATATTGCTTTCACTCTCACTAATGTATATTAGAAAGTAGTTAACAGAGGTCTGGAGGAGGAAAGCATCAGTGAGAAAGTAGTCAGGATAGAGTCGAATGGCTAAGACACTCAAGTGATCAGTAGAAAATCCAGTGAAATTGTGCTAAATTCCTGACCTACAAATGGCCAGGGGGATTTGCCAACACACACTTGAAGGATAGCACCTGCAAATATGAACATGGTGGGATCTCAGGGTTGGAGGAAGGACAGGAGGAAAAGCAGCCTGGGATGGTGGAAGGAGCTCATATGTTCCTACCAGGGGGTGAATAGAGTGACTAGACTCCACAATCTACTGGATGAGTGACATGTCATGTAATCATTCTGAGCTTCACTTTTCTATTCTATAAGATGGAATGATAGTATTCACATCTCAAGAAACAATACAAAATTCCTAACATCTAAGAAAATTCATATATATTTTGGTTACTATCCTGTGCAAATATTCCCTGCATCCTGCATCGCACTTTTCCCTCAAATTCCATTGTAATGCAGTGGATTCTTCATGAATCTTCTTAGTACTTCCACATAGGCAAAGCATGTGGGGTACAAAACAGTTACTTCCTCTTTCTTTACTTTCTTGGGAGACGTTATATAAATGCTCAGGATAAAGTGTATACATTGAGTTGAACAAAGGTATCAGTCAGGTGATCTCTAAAAAGGTAGAAACCCAACCAGAAATCTTGGCCTGAGTCAGCTCTGCTTGTCCTGCGAAGCCGTTTATGGAAGGGCTTACATTTTACCAATTTCTCTGAAGGACTTAAGCCACAAGCCTTTCAGGTACAGACTTTTATGTAGACTTAGAAATTCCACCACCTTTAAAATTGCTTCTTATAAAGGGTTCCCATTATGTCTATCTTCTTATGATGAGGTTGAAAGAAAAGGAATTTTCTACTGGTCAGTCTCTTCCTCTGGGTGTGTGCGAGTACTTGTTTGATAAAATTTCTGCACTTTTCCCCCTTTATTGCAGGTCTCTTTTAAATCGTCCTTTTATTACTATTTTTTTCTTTTTTTTTTTAAATGTCATGGCCAAGAATTGTTTCCTGGTGGTTTATCACAGAGAGATCGGGTCACCAATCCATTTCATTTCACTTCATTTCACTATTCATGCCAGTTAGCAAGGTTCAGAGAGAGCATGCCATGGCAGTGACCACCAGGCCAGTTGGCTGCCCGTCTTTCACAGCCAGATAGCAAGTGGGGCGTTTAACAAAGCAGCAGTGTTTTTCTCACTAACAGGAAAGGGGATTTTTAAGCTTAACCTCCAAAAAGAACAAGTAGGTCTCAACTATAAAGCTGAGATCTGAAAATGGACTAACCATATATGTCTATGCAGATAATCGAGAAGACTCCAGGGTCCTACCCTAGAAGTAAAAAAATGGGCCACAAATACACACCCAGTATCTCTTCACATAGCTAGTTCTCTCACCACCTTTTCATATGCTTTCTCTCCCCTAGTACCTCAGGAAGCTCCCAGACATTTCTCAAAGCACTCAAAGTTTCTTTAAGCCAGCCAGCACTCCACATTGGACCATTGAGCTTTTCCAGGCTGTTGTCCACATCTGACCTTCATTCCCTTGGTGTCCATCCACTGCATGCCTCAGCACATCTATTCCATTTCAGACTGCTGAAGCTCTCTTGGGATGCAACTTTCCCAGGCACAAGGGAAATAAATATAACCCTGAAGATTGTACATACCTATTGTAGTCTAGGTGAATTGCAACCCCTGAAATTATGCAGTGTATAAAATGTACAATCATACAAAGAAGCCCTGGTGTTGAACCAGACCTTCAGGAATTACCTCTGAGAAGGCAAGCAGTCCACTCCTGAGCTACATACCCTTTGCACTTACATCTTGTTACTTGAGAAAAGGAAAGCTTTGTACTTGCCAATACTTACCTGCAAACACATTTAGGCATAGCTGGCAAAACCCCAGTCATGATAGGTATTCAAGTTTATATGCAGGTAGCACTTACACAATGGCAGCATTCATGCTGTGGGAGTGGCTGAGCCACGTGCCTTCAGATACCAGTCACCCATTGACACCCAGATGAGCTTTTCTCACCTCTCTCTCTCACCTCTGCCTCACTGTTGTCCACTTTGGAAAACTGTATTTTACCTTCCACTATCCTCCCAAAGGCTTTCTGGGGTGTTAATATATTTTGAAGTACATCACTGACCCTGCCCATAATAATAACTCAGGATTCCTCTCAGTTCCATTGGTGGGACAGAACAAATGACATGTGTTTGAAGGTAAGATCATTAACCTCCCTGAGCCCATTTTCCACTAACATTTATACAGACTCTTACTAAGATTGTGTGAGTTTTCTTTTATGTTAAGGGTTGGGCACATAATTAAAACCAAGCCAATTAGACATTTCAATTCCCAAACAGGTATTTGAGCTTATGCAATATATGGTAAAAATATATAAAAATAGTTCATGCTTATTTTCTTTTCCCCCTCAGACAACACTGACTTTTGCTTCCTGCCAAGACTGACCTGATTTATTTTCCTTTATCTCCAATATTTTAGCAATTCTATAATCTACATGTGTCTTTTAAATTCATTTTCTATTTAAATTAGATAGACTGAATTTCTGTTGCTAATAACTGACAAATCCTTATGTGATATATGCGAATAAAATAAAACCTAGGGACTAGGGTTGTGGCTCAGTGGCAGAGCACTTGCCTAGCATGCGTGAGGCACTGGGTTCGATTCTCAGCACCACATATAAATGAACAAAGGTTCATTGACAATTAATTTTTTTTTAAATAAAAAATAAACAAAATAAAACCTAACTGGAAAAGAGACATACACACAGAGACCTTGAGTTAATTTTTAAATCCAAGGTGATCCACATTAAAAATCCAAAAGAGGATTATTTTTGAGTCTTTAAAAAATAATTCAAAATTTTATCTGGAAAGATAAACATGTTATAATGGTCAAGAACATTTTTAAAAAGAAAAACTTCATTATCAGATATTTAATTATATAAACTAAATTTTGAGGAATTGACTGGTTTGGTTTGGTTTTTCAGTGCTCAAATCAACAGCAGTTACTCATTCATGTTAGGCAAGCACTCTGCCACTGAGCTACATTCCCAATCTAAGAACTATTATAAAACAGTCTGCTGATGGTGCAGAAATAAAGCTATCAGAAGAAATGGAAATTGATAAATAAACATAAACATATGTAAGATTATAAAAATAGAAATTTCAAGCCATAAATTACAGATAACTGAGGATAATTCAGTAAGTAGTATACAAAATATATATCCCATATATATACCCAAAATATATACTCACTAGCATTTAGAATTTACATTTAATAAAATATAAAGTTGGGCAGGGGCTGGGGCTCAGTGGTAGATCACTCACCTGGCACATGTGAGGCACTAGGTTAGATCCTCAGCACCACATAAAAATAAAATAAAAGGTATTGTGCCCACCTACAAATTTAAAAAATACAGATTTTTAAAAAAATAAAACATAAAGTTGAAGGCCTAGCTTACTTCTTATTCCAAAATCAACTCCAAATGATTTATAAAAACATGGATAAATATTCTATAATAAACTATAAAATTATTGAAGAGTATACAAAATGTTTAAAAATAAGACTTCAAGTACTATAGTAAAACAAAAATGAAGTATAACAAAGGAAGAAAACCTAAAATATTTCAGGAACCAAACATGACTTTTTTATTATCTTGAAGTAAAAAAATGTCTATCTTGAAATCTCATCTCAATAAAAGGGTAGAAAAAAATCTAGAAAACAATCAGTGCCTTCTACTATACATTAAATTTACTATATCATGGTGTCTCCATTCAATAAAATATAATGTGGTCCTTAAAAATAATGACATAAGCCTACAAAGTATTCATATCCAAGATCTTTTTTTAGACTGGGGCTAAAAGAGAGCCCATTCCCTCTCTTGGCTTTTTATAGCCAGTCATTGATGACCAGGTGAGAAGGGCTCAGGAAGGGTCAAGGACAGGAATGAGCTCTCAAGGCCATCCATTCTTGTAGGGCACCAGAGCAGACAGACTGCTGAGCCACAGCCCTCACCAGCAGCAAAGTAAGAATTAACTACAGTGCTGTCTAGGTGGCATGCACCTGCTGAATCACACATGTTGGTCAAATTGGGGAAACAAAGAGTGTTTCAGTCAGCTTTTTTGCTGCTGTGACTAAGTGACCCAACAAGAACAAGTTCAGAGGAGGAAAAGTTTACTCTGGGGCTCACAATTTCAGAAGTCTCCATCCATAGAAGGCTGGCTCCATTCCTTGGGGCTCCAGGTGAGGCAGAATAACACGGCAGAAGAGTATAATGGAGGCAAGAGGCTCATATGATGATAAGAAGCAGAGAGAAACTTCACTCTCCAGATACAAAATATATACCCCATAGCCATGTCCCCAGTGAATCCCTTCCTCCAGCCACACCCCACTGCCTCCAGTCACCAGTTAATCCCATCAAGGATTAATTCACTGATTAGGTTAAGACTATAGCCCAATCATTTCTCCTCCAAATCTTCCTGCATTATCTCACATGTGAGCTTTTGGGGGACACCACATCTAAACCCTAACAGAGAATCCAAATCCTGTTTTGTGTTTCCTATCCTGAACAAAGATAAAGCAGGGCTCCCAGCCTGCTTTATCCAGTCTCCTATGAGGCACACCTTGTGGTAATCAGCAAAGGCACAATCACAAATAATATCTTCAAACGTAGATTATTACTGGTAGTATTGGGGAAATTTGTTATTAATATATTTAGAAGACTGATATTTATGGAGAATCTCAAACACTTAAACTGAACTTCAAGTTTTAATTCTAATTATTCTAAAGAGAGGTGACCTTCCTCTCCTCTGTCCTCACATCAACTTCCCCTTCTCTTCCTCCTCAGCCTACCCTACTGCTTGTCTCATAAATCTTAGGGCATTTGTCTTATGTTTACCCTGAACTATAGTTGAAATTTGTTTAATTCCTCTAATGTAAATTCCTTTATAAAAATGATCATTTGTAATCATCAGTTACCAATTTAGCAGAAAAATCACCTGATATGTTCTCTCAAATTGCAATTGCTCTATCAAGTTTTTCTCATTCCTCAATTAAATGTCTCAAGCCTTCACCATACAAATTTCCATCCCCTTCTTTATGTTTATAGCCAGTCATACACTTATAACCTCAAAATTTATTTGTAGATCTCATTTGTTATCTCTCTCTCTCTCTCTCTCTCTCTCTCTCTCTCTCTCTCTCTCTCTCTCACACACACACACACACACACACAAGTGCAAGCAAGAAAAGAAAAATGTTTTGTTTACTTTATTTACTCTTTTTTCATTAGACCCCAAAAGAGCATCTGCCATGTAATAAGTGCGCAATATATTATAAGAATATGATTTCATCATGATAGGATGAAAAAAAGAAAAAAAACCTAACCTTGGGCTACAAGTTCAGCTCAGTGGTAGAACATTTGCACAAGGCTCTGGGTTCAATTTCCATCAAAAAAAAAAAAAAAAAGAAAAGAAAGAAAAATAGAGAAAAGAAAAAAATATATCTGACCCTTACTAGTCAGCCTACTTATCCAAAGAAATATCATCCAGTAGCTGTTACATGATCTTTCCTTTATGTGTAATTCAAATTGTTTCTTGCTTGCCTCTCTGGTTAACTAGAATGATCAGAAAAAAAAAAATTGTAGAAGATAGACATGACAACCCTATCATAGTCAGCAGGTAAGTCACTATCAAATGCTGAGATGGAGAAAAGATATATTTAAGAATGCAGAAGGAACAGGAACATTCTTCCAGAGGTAGCAACCAGTGGGGATGTCCTTCATTCCTTTGGGAAACCACAGTGTGAACAAGAAGGGACTCTTGTGTATGAAATCATTACTGCAGCATCTATCCTTAAAAATACAGGAAGGTCATCATGTTGTCAGCTCTGCAAAGGCTTCTACAAGTGAAATTTAGATGCACTTTCAACTTCTAACAACAAAGTTTTCACATTCATTCTACCCTTGGACCCTGATACAAAATCTAAGGAAATATAACACCATTAAAATCTAGTGTTTAATGCAAGTTTTAGTGCCTCAATAGCTTCCTTGGAAAATATATGATGAGCTCATCTACAAAAATCAGAAAGCCTCAGGTTTGGGAACATAAAATGAAGTCCCATATGTGTCCATTAGTTTCCAATTTCAAAGTGGTATGTTATTAAAGAGTCACAATGGAGCTTCATCAGAGGGCAAAAAGGTACAACTACATGGAAAACTGGTTCTGAAGGGTAAGGAAAGAGTGGGGGATCAGAACCACTGTGATGACACTTCTCTGTAACAGATACTTGATTAAAGCCCTTTCTCAAAAACCTCACCTTCCAGATTTTACCTGGGAATACCTAGGACCCTGCAAATCCTGGCAGAATTCACAAGGGGAAAATGTTCTAATTCTCTCTCTCAATCATTTAGCATGCACCACCTAGGTGAGACAAGAAGCTCTGTAAATTACTCACTGTTTTTATTTTGCCCCTGCTGAGCTCCTTGTGAGCTTTCCTGGGTTTGTTATACTCTGAAATATGGAGCATTAATGACCTTTTAGAAAGTGCCAACACATGTTGAGAGGTGGCTACTTGCTCTGCTCACTATAAAAAAAGGGTGTTAATAGGCTCCAAAGGGGGCCCTTAGTAAGGAAAATAGTACTTCAAGCCTTTATTAACTGACTGCTATCTGTAGGGGGATCCAAAGCAGTGAGCCCTTCCTCCATTTGGAGAAAGGCTACATTCAAGAACAAGGGAAAGAAGGCACTAATGGGGTCCTTCCACAATTTGAATTAGATGTGTGACCTTGTAAAACCTGATTAACTATTGTGTTTTCATCTCCCCCTGTTGACAATTGGTTTGTTAAGTGGCTTCTCTTAATAGCAAAATGAGTGTCACAGAGAGGGTGCTGCTGGAAGCCAGCCTTTGCAATTTCCAGTATGTGGCTGATCCTTTCCAGCTGATTTTAGTTCATAGATAAAATGATCTGAAAATAGAAACCAAAAACTGAGGCTTTTTTTTTTTTTTTTGGTCCTTATAATAGCCTTCTCTCTGCCATTCCTATGACTATTTTCCAAGAATTGTTAGAGCATTTTGATGATAAGGGTTATAAGATATTGGATTTTTTTTTGTCTTTCTACCTCTCAGAATAGTATTGCACATAATGTCTGGCTTGATTAACAATTAACTCCAAATGGCTGAGCTACTACATTAGTACAGCAACAATACAGCTGAGCTGGCCCTACCTCGGCATGTAACTGGGAAATGGTATATCAGATATTCAATAGATTCATCTAGGACTTTCCAACATGTGCCTTCCCTCATGAGTAACTTGGGAGAAAAAAAATATTCCCATACTTCTGTTCATTCTCATCCCCCCGTCCTGCCTCTGGCTGTACCTATAGATACACTTAATATTGAACTAAGTCTTTTTTGCTAACATTCTGAATGTTTGCTTGGAAGTTGTTTCACAACTCAATTCCAGTTGGGACCAGAACATGAAGCACTAAAATACCTTGGGAAAAGCTAGTTGCCTGCTGTGTCTGGTTGAGACTGGAAGTAGTGGCATTAGATATCTTGCCAGAGTCTGTTCTCATAACACTTATAATCCAAATCTGTAGCTCTGAAAGTCCAAATGAGTTTTGGAATTAGTTATACCAAAGGATCCTGATGTTTCCCCTACTGCCTTTTAGATTAGCTACAACAAATTTGACCTGAATGGGTGGGTGGTCCCCCTCCCAGGCATACAATGGATATTAAGGCAGCCTTGAAGGAAAAAAGAAGTCACAAAGGGCTCTGTGAAGGTTAGAAGGAAGGGGCAGGCCATGCTACTTAAATTGACCTGGTGATGAGAGCAGGGAAGGGGGATGTTCTGTCCTGCTCTTCCAGGTTGATTGCATGTATAATTATTTCATTTGGATACTGGTTTAGTGTAGGAGGGGTGGGGAAAGAAGGTGGTACAGTTTTGTCATTTTATTCAATGAAAATAGCATCTAACTTTTATGGGTTTTCCCCTATGTTTTCTAAGTGCTTTCTATGGGTTAAATAATTTTATATTCATAACAACTTAATTGCTCCTATTCTTATTTACAAATATCACCTAGAAATATACTGTTCACTCCCAGGTCTACTTTTTACATATGTAACGTCCGGTTTTCTTCTCTATGACCTCGTAAGTAATCTATCTTAAGTATGTTAGTTTGCTGTCTACTTATTTAAATTACATCATCTTTATAAGCAAAACTTGGAGAAAAGTCATTTTACTTTCTTCTCCACTTACCATCCTCTGCCTTAAAGAGTTTTATTACCAGAAGCACTAAAGCCAGTTAAGCAAAACAATGATAATATTATAAGAATAGCTATTATTTATTGCAGGCGTACTATGTGAGGTACTTCATAGATTTTTCATCTCATGCTGCCTTCCTACTCAAATAAACATGGAACTGAAGCAGAGAAAGATGAGTAATTTTCCTAAAACACAGCTGATCAGTGCCAGGACTCAATATAAAGCAAGACTTCAAGCCCAGTGCTCTTTATATGTTCCACATGACATATCCTTAGGAACTTCATAGGCAAACTGCATTAAAAAAATAAATGAAGCAGAGATCTCCAAACTCCTGGTGAGCCTGTAGGTCTTCAGGCAGAGGATGAATCCTGGTCCAGAAGGAGGAATGTGCATGAGGGCCAGTCCTGGAGAAGGAATGGGCTCTCTGGGCAGTGCTACACTACTAGAAACAAACAGAGCAGTCCCCACAGGAGCATGACAACATCTGCCAGCAGGTGGGCTGCTTGATGCGGCTTCAAGATTTACTTGTAGATATCGATGTACTCTTGATCTGAAGCAGATAGTTTTTAAATGCCTTTGTTTTAAGGTTGGTTTATCTTATGTGGAATTTTCACCTAATTAAATCATATTCAGTTCAAAATTATATAGAAACAGCTAAAAAGACCTTAGGGGAAACAGGTTCTTCTGGATGAAAAATCAAATTGAGCCACCAATAAACTCAATTCAATGAAAAATGGAAACCAGAAACCAGACTCCCTGGCTACATGGCATGTATGCTAATGTGGCAGGCAGAGCTGATGCATTAGTACAAAATGTTCAGTGTATTTCAGATGCGAAACCATGTCTTAGAAATAAAGAAGCAGAATCAAATAATAAGAGGCAAATGGTCACTGCTAATATTTGAATGTTATTTTTAAAGCACAACACCAGTTGGAAGATCAAGTAATGTGTACAATGCTAGAAAAACAAAGTCATTGATTTACAGATATCCTTCATTTAGAGAGACCCAGCTATTTCAACATGTGTCACTTTTTATTTCCCTATCTCTTAAAGGTAAAAAAGAGAAAAGAAACCAAAAAAAAAAAAAAAAAAAAAAAAAAAAGGACAAGAAAGCGTCTGAAGAGAGAGACTTGGAAAGGGGAACAGTACATGGGGATATTTTTGCTTCCAGCTATGGACAAGTGCCACACTTTCTCCTAATAACCTTGACCTGCTTTTCCTGGCTCAGCAGTAGCAGCTGTGTCACATCGGCTTAGCATCTGCTTATCAATCTATCTATGCAAACCTGACTCCCATTTCCAGTGTCCTTAGCGCTCAGGATGTCACAGCGACCGGGTTGACTGAGCAGCCTGCAGAACATAGGAAACACTCAGTTCTTAGGGGGAGGTGGGCAGGACAAGGGTTGAAGAGGTGACCAGAACATGGTCTCTTTATTGTCCAATGATCACAAGTACGAAGAATATTAGTTGGCACAACATGGAGCAGGTTGTTCTAAAGTTGCAGAATTAATGAGTTGTTGAATCTTTAAAAGAAAAATATCATACCACCACATAGCTCAGTAAATATGTGATGGTCTGTCAGTTCTCTGAGATATTGCACCAATGCTTCAGCATGATATTTATATTTTCTCAGTGAAAAATTGGGACTTAAGGAGTGATTTGAGAATTATGGTAACTGAGAGTATGGCTCCCTTATCTGGCTTCTGATGTTCAAATTCTGGCTCTAAAAGAGACCAGCCATGTGACCATGATTAAGATACTCAAGCTCAATAATAGTATCCTTGGGTACTATTCTCAGGATTAAATGAAATAGTGAATAGGAGTTATAGATCTGGATCAGGGGGATGCACTCAAAAAATATGTAGTCCGAGAAATATGAGTATACTTGCAGAAATAAAGAATAGCTAAGACTAATCAAACCATTGAAATTGGGCCTGTCCCACCAAAAAGTGTAGATTACATGATATATACAGTGTGAACCTAACCAGAGTGAGGCTCTGTATACAATGGCTGGTAACAGGATTTCTTATGATCTGGGCCCTTCTAAATGGCCTGGCATGAAGTGCCTGCCTCTAGTCACTGAAGCCATGAATCTTTGTTGAGTCTGGCTTAATCTGTTCTTAGAACCAAGAGACTATTCTAGACCCTGGGGACCAAATCGTGAACAAGAGTGATAAAGACTTTCCCTCACAGAGCTTGCATTCTAGAAGGAGAAACAGGAAAAAAAAAGTTAAATACATAACACAGATAGATGTATAAATCAGGAGTAAGAACTGCTGTGAGGATAAATATAGCAGGAAACAGGATTGCAAGGGGTAGAGCTACAGAATCTAGTAAATGTGCTCAAGTAAGTATCTCTGAGGAGGTGAAATGTGAACAGGGGCCTAAAGAAAGTGATGGAGCATCTAATGTAACTAGCTTGGAATATTTTCAGGTAGAAGGATCAGCAACACCAAAGGCTGAAGCTAAGTATGCTTGGAAACCTGAGGAGAAACAGGTCATTATGGCTGGAGCAGAGGAAATGAAGGAAAGCAGGGAAGAGACATAGAAAACTGACCAATGTCTAGGTTATCAGATGCCATCATAAAGAGTTTGGAATGCTAAAAATATGCTGAGAAGTCATTAGAATATTTTGAGCAGAGAAATGGCACCTCCTGATATGTTTTCAAGAACCCTTATGAAGGCTGCATGGAAAACAGATTGTAATAAGTAAGAGTGGTATCAAGAAAGCCAATTAGAAGTCTTCCACACTATATCAGATGGGAGATGAGTGACAGTCGCTTTTCAAAGCCGTGACCAAGATACCTGACAATAACAACTTAGGAGAGGTAAGATTTATTTTGGCTTATGGCTTCAGAGGTTCAGTCCATGGTCAGCTGCCTCTGTGGTGAAAGGATGTGGCAGAGGAAAGTTGCTCACATGACAGGCAGGAAGCAAAAAGAGGAAGGGGCTGAGAAGAAGATAAATTCTTCTGGGGCATACCCTCAGTGACCTACTTCCTCCAATTAAGTCCCATCTCTGCAGTCTATCCAGCTGTTAGTCCATTAAATCCACTAAATGGATTAACCCACTGATGAGGTCAGAGGCCCCATGACCATTGCCTAGAAGTCCCACTTCTGACCCTTACTGCATTGGAGACCGTGCTTCCAACACATGAGTTTCTGGAGACACTCCAGATCTAAACCATTGTAAGTAGCTTGTAAGAAGATAGCAATTAGTGAAGTGGTCAGATTTGATATATATGTATATATTTTGATAGTATGGCAGACATGATCTGAAGATGGTTTGAACAATGATATTAAAAAAGGATAAGACCTGTAATCCCAGTGGCTCAGGAGGCTGAGGCAGGAGAATTGTGAGTACAAAGCCAGCCTCAGCAATTTAGTAAGGCCCTAAGCAATTCAGGGAGACCCTGTCTCTTAAAAAAAAAAGAACTTGGAATTTGGCTCAGTGGTTAAGCACCCCTGGATTCAATCCCCTGTACCAAAAAATAATTAAATAAAAAAAAAGGATGAGTCAATATTGACTCCAAAGATTGTAGCAAAAGCAAGCTGAGTAAATGATACTGTGACAATGAGCAAGACTGGGAGAGGTCAGTTGGAAATAGAGAGGAATCAAGAATTTGGACAAACTAAATTTCAGATGTCTATTAAATTTTCTGATGGAAGTCAAACAAGTAAGATAAATGAAACTGGAGTTCAGGGGGAAAGTCAGATCAAAAGATACCTATTTAAGCATCACTGGCATACAGAAGGTGTTTAATTTGCAATGAAATGATATCACCAAGAAAGTGAGCACACCCTGGCATTCAGGGCTGAGTAAAGCAGGATTCAACAGAGACTGGAAAGATGACTTAGTTTGGATAAAAATGCAGTAAAAAGAGAATCAGCTGTGCTTGGTGGTGCTTATCTGTAATCCCAGAGACTCAGGAGGCTGAGGCAGGAGGATTGTAGGTTCAAGGCCAGTCTCAGCAACTTAGCAAGACCCTGTCTCAAAATAAAGAAATTTTAAAAACTGTTGGGGAGGGATTAACTAGCAAGCAGGGAGATAAGTGGCTGCGACATGGTGGAATCCCGCCAGCCAAGCCCGCACTGACCCCCGGGCTGAGTTCGGGATTTCAGACAGGGAAGGAAGCGGTACAGTCCCATCCCCCACAAGGGACACTCCACTAAGGCAATCAGCGGCCACCATCTTGGAGAGCTGAAGTATCCACCGCCACTCTCCGACAGATTGCAACAACAAAACAGGTGTGTGTCACTCAGCTCAGCCCCCATACATAGGGGGATTTCACATAAAATCTCTCCTAGGCTTTCCGGGGGAGGGAGTATCAGAGTGAGCCTGCATAAAGACTAAGGGAAAACTAGAGGCACCTGACCTTCAACACCCCCTCCCATCAGCAGCCAAAACAAAACCTGTCTAGCCAGCGCTGGGGGAGGGGCAAGCAGAAAAAATCAAAACCATAGAGTGCCGGGGATCCCAAAAGCCAACTGTGTGACCCCGGAGATCCAGGCTGTCTGATTCGCGCGGCCTGCCCCATGGCTACAGAAGGCGTGGAGCTGCAGAGAAGGGATTAACTAGCAAGCAGGGAGATAAGTGGCTGTGACATGGTGGAATCCCGCCAGCCAAGCCCGCACTGACCCCCGGGCTGAGTTCGGGATTTCAGACGGGGAAGGAAGCGGTACAATTCTATCCCCCACAAGGGAAACAAAACAATAGAGTGCCGGGGTTCCCAATAGCCACCCTCCACACCCAACAAACGGCAGGCCTAGAGTACAGTTTGAACTGCCGAGAACCATCACTCGGGAAATCTGGTCTAGCAGGAGAAACCAAGACTAGCAGGAGAAACCAGGGGACTAGAGGCAAGGCCCTTGCGACTGGGCGGCTGGAAACTGCAGGCCCGCCGGCGACAGTTTACCCACTGCCCGCGTAACTGGATGGTAGGAGAACGCCCGCCCGCTGGCGACTGATCACCTGCCCGTGGCCTGTGATACTGGGCGGCTGGAGACCGCCCGCCTGCCGCCACCGGGAGCTGAAACCAAACAGACAGTCCAGTCACACCCCCCCATTAGGACACCCCGGCAAGGAGACTGGAGCCCGTCATAGCAGAGTAGTGTCATCACTGGAGCTCAGACGTGGGAATTCCTTCCCAGCGGAATCCACGTTAGCAGGCACAGTTTAACAACACAAAGGAGAGACATCAGAGTAATACAGAAACAAAACAAATCTATAGAAGAGAGCAGAAACACGACAATCAAATAGAGCTGGAAAGTAATGTGGACAACATGAGAAAACAAGGGAAAAAAAGGATTACAAATAATGCAAGACAACTCAATTCTACAGGAGGACATAGAAACATCAGAAGCAGGGATAGGGAAAGAACTCAAGGCATACCTAACTCGAATGGAAAGGAATATTAGAGAAGACATGAGACAGCAAGTCGAAGAAATAAAAGTATATTTTGAGAATGAATTAAACAAACAAATTCAAATGGCAAAGAACGAGCTCTACCAGGAGATAGAGATCTTTAAAAAAAATCAAACAATAATCCTAGAATTGCAGGAAACTATAAACCAAATTAAAAACTCAAATGAGAATATTACAAATAGACTTGATCAAGTAGAAGTCAGAACATCAGATAATGAAGACAAGGTTTATCAACTTGAAAAGAATATAGTCAACACAGAAAAGATGCTTAAATCCCACGAGCAATCTATTCAAGATTATGGGATGTCATAAAAAAACCAAATCTGAGAGTCATAGGGATAGAAGAAGGCACAGAGACTCAAACCAAAGGAATGGACAGCATATTAAATGAAATAATTCTAGAAAACTTCCCAGAGATGAAAGATGGAATGGATTGCCAAATCCTGGAAGCCTACACGACCCCAAACACTCAAAACCATAATAGACCAACTCCAAGACATATAATTATGAAGATAGCCAATGTACAGAAAAAGGAGAGAATATTAAAAGCTACGAGAGAAAAGAGGCAGATTACATTCAGGGGTAAACCAATTAGGTTAACGACCGATTTCTCATCACAGACTTTGAAAGCGAGAAGATCCTGGAACTATGTATTTCAAACGCTGAAAAATAATGGATTCCAACCAAGAATACTGTATCCAGCAAAACTGAGCTTCAAATTTGACAATGAAATTAAAATCTTTCACGATAAACAAAAGCTAAAAGAATTTGCAGCAAGAAAACCAGCTCTGCAAAGCATTTTGAGCAAAACACTACAAGAAGAGGAATTGAAAAATAGTGCCCAAAACTAACAGCAGGAGGTATCTCAGAAAAGGGGGAGGAAAATAACCAAAAAGTAAAACTAGCCAAACTAAAATAAATAAAAAAAGAAGCATGACTGGAAGTACAAATCATATCTCAATTGTAACCTTAAATGATAATGGCCTAAACTCACCAATAAAGAGACATAGGCTAGTAACCTGGATCAAAAAAACAAATACAACAATATGCTGCCTTCAGGAGACTCATATGATAGGAAAAGACATACACAGGCTGAAGGTAAAAGGTTGGGAAAAATCATACCACTCACATGGCCCTCGGAAGCAAGCAGGAGTGGCCATACTCATATCGAATAAAATCAACTTCAAACCTAAGCTAATCAAGAAGGATAAAGAAGGACACTATATACTGTTAAAAGGAACCATCCACCAACAAGACATAACAATCATCAATTTGTATGCACCAAACAATGGAGCTGCAACGTTCATAAAACAAACTCTCCTCAAGTTCAAGAGTCAAATAGACCACAACACAATAATTATGGGTGACTTCAAAACACCACTCTCACGATTAGACAGATCCTCTAGACAAAAACTGAATAAAGAAACTATAGAACTCAACAGCACAATCAATAACCTAGACATAACCGACATATATAGAATATATCAACCATCATCAAGTGGATACACGTTCTTCTCAGCAGCACAAGGATCCTACTCAAAGATAGACCATATATTATGCCATAAGGCAACTCTTAAAATATAAAGGCGTGGAGATAATACCATGCACCATATCTGATCATAATGGAATGAAATTGGAAATCAATGATAAAAGAAGGAAGGAAAAATCATACATCACATGGAAAATGAACAATATGTTATTGAATGATCAATGGGTTATAGAAGACATAAAGGAGGAGATGAAAAAATTCTTAGAGTCAAATGATAATACAGACACAACATACCGGAATCTATGGGACACAATGAAAGCAGGTTTAAGAGGGAAATTCATTTCTTGGAGTTCTTACCTCAAAAAAAGAAAAAACCAACAAATAAATGAACTCACACAACACCTCAAAAACCTAGAAAAGGAAGAGCAAAACAACAGCAAATGTAGTAGAAGACAAGAAATAATTAAAATTAGAGCAGAAATCAACGAAATTGAAACAAAAGAAACCATTGAAAAAATTGATAAAACTAAAAGTTGGTTCTTTGAAAAAATAAATAAGATAGACAAGCCCTTAGCCATGCTAACGAAAAGAAGAAGAGAGAGAACTCAAATTACTAACATACGGGATGAAAAAGACAATATCACAACAGACACTACAGAAATACAGAAGATAATTAGAAAGTATTTTGAAACCCTATATTCCAATAAAATAGAAGATAGTGAAGATATCGATAAATTTCTTAAGGCATATGAGTTGCCCAGATTGAGACAGGAAGACACACACAATTTAAACAGACCAATAACAAAGGAAGAAATAGAAGAAGCCATCAAAAGACTACCAACCAAGAAAAGCCCTGGACCGGATGGGTATACAGCAGAGTTCTACAAAACCTTCAAAGAAGAATTAATACCAATACTTTTCAAGCTATTTCAAGAAATAGAAAAAGAAGGAGCTCTTCCAAATTCATTCTATGAGGCCAACATCACTTTGATCCCAAAACCAGACAAAGATACTTCAAAGAAAGAAAACTACAGACCAATATCTCTAATGAACTTGGATGCAAAAATTCTCAATAAAATTCTGGCAAATCGAATACAAAAACATATCAGAAAACTTGTGCACCATGATCAAGTAGGATTCATTCCTGGGATGCAAGCCTGGTTCAATATACGGAAATCAATAAATGCTATTCACCACATCAATAGACTTAAAGACAAGAACCATATGATCATCTCGATGGATGCAGAAAAAGCATTTGACAAAGTACAGCATCCCTTTATGTTCAAAACACTAGAAAAACTACGGATAACAGGAACTTACCTCAACATTGTAAAAGCTATATATGCTAAATCTCAGGCTAGCATTATCCTAAATGGAGAAAAACTGAAGGCATTCCCTCTAAAATCTGGAACAAGACAGGGATGCCCTCTATCACCACTTCTATTCAATTTAGTTCTTGAAGTACTAGCCAGAGCAATTAGACAGACAAAAGAAATTAAAGGCATAAAAATAGGAAAAGAAGAAATTAAATTATCGCTATTTGCGGATGACAAGATAATATACTTAACAGACCCAAAAGGGTCTACAAAGAAGCTGCTAGAGTTAATAAATGAATTCAGCAAAGTGGCAGGTTATAAAATCAACACGCATAAATCAAAGGCATTCCTGTATATCAGCAACAAAACCTCTGAAATGGAAATAAGGAAAACCACTCCATTCACAATATCCTCAAAGAAAATAAGATACTTGAGAATCAACCTAACAAAAGAGGTGAAAGATTTATACAATGAAAACTACAGAACCCTAAAGAGAGAAGTAGAAGAAGATCTTAGAAGATGGAAAAATGTACCCTGTTCATGGATAGGCAGAACTAACATCATCAAAATGGAGATATTACCCAAAGTTCTCTACAGGTTTAATGCGATGCCAATCAAAATCCCAACGGCATTTCTTGTAGAAATAGACAAAGCAATCATGAAATTCATATGGAAAAACAAAAGACCCAGAATAGCAAAAGCAATTCTAAGCAGGAAGTGTGAATCTGGAGGTATAGCGATACCAGAGGTCAAACTGTACTACAAAGCAATAGTAACAAAAACAGCATGGTACTGGTACCAAAACAGGCAGGTGGACCAATGGTACAGAATAGAGGACACAGAGACTAATCCACAAAGTTACAACTATCTTATATTTGATAAAGGGGCTAAAAGCATGCAATGGAGGAAGGATAGCATCTTCAACAAATGGTGCTGGGAAAATTGGAAATCCATATGCAACAAAATGAAATTGAATCCCTTTCTCTCGCCATCCACAAAAATTAACTCAAAATGGATCAGGGAGCTAGATATCAAATCAGAGACACTGTGTCTGATAGAAGAAAAAGTTGGCTACGATCTACATATTGTGGGGTCGAGCTATAAATTCCTTAATAGGACACCCATAGCCCAAGAGTTAATAACAAGAATCAACAAATGGGACTTACTTAAACTAAAAAGTTTTTTCTCAGCAAGAGAAACAATAAAAGAGGTAAATAGAGAGCCTACATCCTGGGAACAAATTTTTGCCCCCCACACCTCAGATAGAGCCCTAATATCCAGAGTATACAAAGAACTCAAAAAATTAGACAATAAGATAACAAATAACCCAATCATCAAATGGGCCAAGGACCTGAACAGACACTTCTCAGAGGAGGACATACAATCAATCAACAAGTACATGAAAAAATGCTCACCATCTCTAGCAATCAGAGAAATGCAAATCAAAACCACCCTAAGATACCATCTCACTCCAGTAAGATTGGCAGCCATTATGAAGTCAAACAACAATAAGTGTTGGCGGGGACGTGGGGAAAAGGGTACACTTGTACACTGCTGGTGGGGCTGCAAAATGGTGAGGCCCATTTGGAAAGCAGTATGGAGATTCCTGGGAAAGCTGGGAATGGATCCACCATTTGACCCAGCTATCGCACTTCTCGGACTATTCCCTGAGGACCTTAAAAGAGCGCACTATAGGGATATGGCTGCATCAATGATTATAGCGGCACAATTCACAATAGCTAGACTGTGGAACCAACCTTGATGCCCCTCAATAGGTGAATGGATAAAAAAAATGTGGCATCTATACACAATGGAGTATTATGCAGCACTAAGAAATGACAAAATCATAGAATTTGCAGGGAAATGGATGGCATTAGAGCAGATTATGCTAAGCGAAGCTAGCCAAGCCCTAAAAAACAAATGCCAAATGTCTGCTTTGATATAAAGAGAGCAACTAAGAACAGAACAGGAAGGAAGAGCATGAGGAAAAGACTACAGTAAACAAAGACGAATGGGGGGAGAGAAAGGGAGAGAGAAGGGAAAGCATATGGAAATGGTAGGAAACCTTCAATGATACATAAAATTATAAGAGGTTATGAGGGCAAGGGAGAGGGGAAAAAGGGGAGAGAATTGAACAACAGCAGAGGAGGTAGAGAGGGAAGATAGGAGGGGAGGGGAGGGGAGGGGGGATAGTAGGGGATAGGAAAGGTAGCAGAATACAACAGTCACTAATATGGCATTATGTAAAAATGTGAATATGTAACAGATGTGATTCTGCAATCTGTATTTGGGGTGAAAATGGGAGTTCAGAACCCAATTTGAGTCAAATGTATGAAAGATGATATATCATGAGCTCTGTAATGTTTTAAATAATCAATAAAAAAAACCGTTGGGGATGTATCTCAGTGGTAAAGTGCCCTTGGATTCAATCCCTAGTAATAGAAGGAAAAGAAGAAAAGTGACTGACTCTCGGTGTACAGAGCCCCAAAAGTGAATCACAGCTATATGATGAGCTGGCATAAAGTTCTCTTCATTTCCACTTCCTAACTTATGAAGAATGTGTCCATCATTCTCTTACTACCCTTGGGAGGCCTGAGAGCTTCATCTGTGAAAAGTCACCATGGTAATGTGACAGATACTGCTGATAGGCTAGAAGCTCAAGACCTACCACATCCTACAGGAAAAAAAAATTCCCCAGTCTATAGCTCCATCCCAATACCATGTACCAAATAATGCTAAATCTACTCTACAAATAAGTACTCTCACAAGAGCATTAAAATGATGAGTCAAAGCAGCATCAAAAAAGAGAGAAAAATATACTGGGGAGATTTAGAGAACATAAGAAATAGTACATATTCACAACTTCTTACTGGTTAGGAATTGAAGAGAAAAAAGAGAGAGAGAAAAGAACTACAGTCTTGTCTGTCTTTCCATGAAGAAGGCAAGCACCTAAGCCCCCTTTGAGGAAAGATCAATGCTTGAGATTGTAGTGGAGTCGAGGAGTACTGATTCATAATCCAATGGAGATTGATTCAAAGGGTTGATTTCTAGACACTTTGTCCTAAGAAAGAAGTTTGGGGTGTGTTCCAAGTTGGTAGGACAGATTGATTTATTTTGGTGATTGTTTCTTAGCAGAAAAAAAAAAAGAGATGATGTAAAAAATAATGACACCACCCAGAGTTCTAGCTTTCCTTTATTTTCTTCAGGAATAAAACAGTGAACAGAAGAGAGGGCATGAGCTGGTTTAAATATATTAAATGTATAAAACATGCTGGTAAAAAAAAAAAAAACAAGCATCATTTAATTATCTTTTTTTACCCTTGAGATTTTCAGTTGGGAAGAGATTCATGGGCTAGCAAAGAGAAGATAGATGTCGGTCAAAGAATCACTTGCTAAATTGTCATGCACAATTAAATGGCAGTTCACAGATTTGGGAAGAGTGTCATATCTTTAAAATATTTTAAAAATGTAGAATAGCATAATAATTACAAGTATTATTAACATTTCACTTGATTGCTTCTTTAAAAAACAAAGAAAGCAGGCTGGGGCTGTAGCTCAGTGGTAGAGTGCCGCCTTGCACCTGTGAGGCACTGGGTTCAATCCTCAGCACCACATAGAAAAAAATGAATAAAGATATTGTGTCCATCTACAACTAAAAATAAAAAATAAAAAAGAGAGCTTTACACATCAGTCTCAAGCCCACTTTGTCCTTATGCTTAATGCTATTCCAGCAAAAATCAGTGGTTTTCAGTATTTGTTTTAAACTAATCCAAATATTGTCATACTGTATCTACCATTCTGCAACTTACATTTTTGATGAACCATTATTCTTGAGATGCATGCATGTTCATATGCATATACCTAGAACTTCTTGTCCCAACTGTAAATAAAAACTCACTGAGCAAGTGTTCCCTACTCATTCCCCGACTCTACTTCTGGTAAACACCATTCTACTCTCACCTTTTATGAGATAAAAGTTTTAAGATTTCACATATGGTTGCTATCATATGGTACTTCTGTCTTCTATATTTTCTACTGAATTTTGCTGTGAACTTAAAACTTTTATAAAAGCTAAAATTTATTTCAATTAAATGATGTTTTTTCCAGTTCCATCCATTTATAGACAAATGCCATAATTTTACTCTTCTTTATGGCTGAGTAAAACTTCATTTATATATATATATATATATATATATATGATATTTTCTTTATCCATTTATCTGTTGATAGGCATCTATGTTGATTCCATAATTTGGCTATTATGAATTGCAGTGCTATAAACACTGATGTGGCTACATCATTATAGTGTGGTGATTTTAGATGTATATACCAAGGAGTAGGATAACTTGGTTATCTAGTGGTTCCATTTCCAGTTATTTGAAGAATCTCCATACTGCTTTCCAGAATGGTTTCACTAATTTACAAGGAAGAATGGTAGAATGAATCCGATCAAACTTTCGGATGTGCATATATGAATATACCACAAGAATTTTACCTTTATTTATGTCCATATGCACTAATAAAAAAAACTATATATAAGTAAAAGACTATTCAGTAGACTAGAGGAAAGGGAACAGGGGAGAGAGCAGGGCAGAGAAAGCAGAAGTATTGGGGACTAAAATGGAGCAAAATATATTTCATGTAGTGTAATTATGTCCAAATGTACCCCAATATTATGTATATTTATAATGAACTAATAAAAAATCAATTAAAAGTGCGGAAAAACAAACGAACAATTAAAAGTACAAAAAAATCAATTAAAAGTACAGAAAAACAAAGATTCTTAACTTATCCCACTGCAAATGTTATCAGTCTCATTTCTCTGTCACTAAACATTTGTTCTTCTTCTGACACTCTCCTGCAGCAAAGTCTGCTCCTCCACCTTTAAGTCACATCTTGAATGGATATTTGTCACTGTCATTGTAGTCACCTTACCAGCCAAAGAAAAAACATCTCTCACCTGAATTATTGTGATATCTTCCTGAGGGGTCTCCTTGTTTCTACCTTATTACCAATGGTCGATTATTCATGTAACATCAGTGATATTTTTTTTAAACAAGTCAGATTATTTCATCTGTTTGCTTGAAAGCTTCCAATCTCATTGTAAAATCCCAAGTCCTTGTCACTGTCCCCATTTCTCTCTGGCTTCTCATACTATCCTTCTTTCCCTTGCTCAGTAATTTCCTACTACGCCAGCCACCCTGGTCTTCTTAGGACCCTTTCAGTCCTTTCCCACCTCAGGGCTTTTTTACCTTTTTTCTTCTTTCTGCAGCAAACATCGCATTGCCCATAGCTATATGGCCTGCCCCTTTCTCCAATTTCTTCAGTTCTCTGCTCTAGTGGCACCAGAGATGGTCTCCTTCGCCACCTCATAAAAGAAAGCACTCCTGTCTCTTCCCATTGAACTTACTCTACTTTATATTCTTCATTGTCTTTCTAATAATCTCCAATTTCCTTGTTCATTTACTGTCTCTTCGCCCCAAAATGTGGGTTCCATGAGAGTTACAATTTCCCGTTTTACTCATTGCTGTATCCATTGCTCCCTTACGGTGCCTGACACAGAGTGGGACTCAGTACGAACATTTGTGGAATCAACCTCACAAAAGCAGAGCAGGGCCAGAAATATTGATTTTTAACCTTAAATATATGAGCTCATCAAAGGAAAGAAAATTTCCCAAGAAGACCACTGAGGGTAGAACATTAAAACCACAGAGAATAATAGAATGACAAAGGCACTTTTAGTTTTCTTCTCCATGACATACTTCTATGCCAAACTTCATACCAAAAACAACCTTCTTGTAGAAAGGAGATGGCACCTAATAATAAAACAAATAATTCTATGGAGAAAACACTTAGTCTCCCTCTACACACCACATCCAACTGGAGCCAGAGCACCAAAACTGGACAGTGGGATGAAGTTCTTCACCAAGAAAGCGTGTGTGACCTTATTTTAAAAAAGGAACCAGGAAGGAAATCACTATGATCTTGGGGGTAAATAATCTACAAAAACAGAAGTCCACTGTTAGAGTCTGGAAAAACAGTGGCCAGAAGGAAGAGAGACCACAATTAGAAAGAAAAGGTGTGGAAAACACATGGTGGAAAGAACAGGTAAACTTGTGCCATCAAAATAAAAGAAATTGTGTCCGCTTTGGTGATAGAAGAGAAAATTTACACACGTATTTGTGTTATGTAAGTAAATCTTTAAAAGAAAAAAAACTAACAAATAAAACAAAACAAACCTCTGCATATCTAATGACAAATGTCTTGGAAGAGTATGTCTCTACAAATGCATGATAGGAAGTCCTCAGGTTACCATGCTATACTTCAATTCTGTTTGCATGAGATGTCTTCAAGTGCTTTATGCTGCCAAGTCTAACATAATAACATTATTCAACAAAATTTTGCTCCAGCCTCCAAACTTTCTTTAAATGTGAACTAGCTATTTAAATTTTGCATTTAGGATGTGCTGATAGTGAAAAGATAAAAACAAAGGCATTTCATTTAAAGAAACAGTTCTAGGGATAATAGCAAAGGAAATTTGGGGTAAAGGCTAACATAGTTTGGAAACTAAGTTGTTACCCAAAACACTACCAACCTGTGAGGATTAGTCATGAAATGAACTAGGAAATAAATGAATTAGAAAAATCTCCCTGAGCAGCAAAAACCATGAAACTGGCAAAAATTCATTTTTAAAGAACCGTGTGGCAAGCTGAGAGGAAAATCACTTGAACTGTGGAGAAGGAAAAAGAATCACTCTCAGAGTTGAGTTCACACCAGTACTCTGCATCTCTTTGTTATCTGTATAGTGAGACAGGGCAGAGTCTGAGCCCATTCACTGTCACCATGGCCAGAGCTTGCAGCCAGCCATGGAAGGGGAGCAGTCAGCTTCATCTCTGAAAGCAGGGATAAAGCTTGGCACACACACAGGAATTTCATAAGACATCTACAGGCAAAGAACACACACTTTCTTGGGCATTTAGCCTTAAACATTTTGCTAAATCCTGGCCATTCACGTATATTCACAGCATAAGTGAATTAGCCCAAAATTTGCATCTTTCTTCACTTAAGCATATCATTCAGTTTTATATGTTACTGGAAATTCTGAATTTTATGGACTGCTACTGGAATGACTGAATATGTCAATATATCCATCTGGATTGTAGAATCATCTGTGAAAGCTACTGCATAAATACAATGGAATTTTCCATACTTTAAAACAGGCAATACAATCGCATCCCTCTTATACTTTTGAAGAAATACATCTAAAAATAAAATAAGTCTTCAAAGAGGGAGAAAGGGAAAGGAAAGGGGAAAGAATTTAAATCAGTTCATTTGATTTTCTATTCATAGGGCTAAGTTCTCACGAGTTTCAGGAGAAAATGATAAGATAATAATTAGATATGGGTTTCTGTTATGCTTCCTATGATGGCATTTAGTCAGTGGTTTATTGAATGAACTTAGAGATATCAGAATAAGAGTTTATTTGAGTTCATTTCCAACAATTTTTGTTCTTTGATGTAATGATTTGCCATATCCTAACATAAAATTTGGCAAATCCTCTCTAATTTATCCAACATCAGAATAGTGGTAAGACCACATCACCAAGGCAATTATGCCAGTCATATCCAATTACTGTTTTTACAGTATTCCCTGAAATTAGAATAGAATGCATGGGAAGTTTCAGAGGTAAAGGATATGAGATGAATTTGACATAGCTCTTACAAGGAAGTTCCCCAGTGACTGCAAAACTTCCTGGAACATAGTCCAGAAAGTATAAGTGGCAAGGAAAATATCACTTTATTATGACCCAAATAAACAATTGGAGAGTAAAACCTCACATATCATGACTGCCCCAGCTGCTTAAAACAGCTTCACCATTGTCTCCCAAAAACTTTCCAAGAGTGTGATGGTTAATGTGGATTGTCAACCTGATTGGATTTTAAAATGCCTAAGATTAAGAGCTTCAGTGTGTCAAGGAGGGTGCTTATAGAAATGATTGACATGTGGAACAGCAAACTGAGGGGGTGCCTGTCCTGAATGTGCAGAGTCTAATAGGTTGGGACCCAGCTGGATCAAAACGTGGAAGAAGGAAGCTGAAGCAGACTCAAGCTCCATTCTTCTGAAGTGGGTGCTTCAATTACTGCTGTGATCGTCTGAGGACATCAGATTCCAGCTCCTTCTCTTTTCCAAAGTGGGCTTTGACCAAAGAATATGCAGGGAGTTCTCATGCCTCCAGTCCTGAACTGGGGCTGTAAAAGTGTTCTTTCCTCTTCCAAAACTCAAGCTTCTTGGACTGAGCAGCTCCTGGTTTCACCAGCTCTCTAGCCTGGAGGTGTCCATTGTGGGGCTATCCCCAGATGTCTCCTATTGGTTCTATTTCTCTAGAGAACCCCGACTAATAAATACCAAAAGATATCCTCGGACTAAAACTCAACTAAATCCTATGCAATGGGGGTAGTTAATACTTTTCTGAAAGTAGTTTCAATCACTTTGTCAAATGGGCACTTTCCTGTCCTATCTTGTAACAATAGTAGAGAAAGAAGGATAGCAGTGTAATTTATCTTAGTGTAATTCTTTGAAATCATGTGGAAAGGTTGTTAAAATATATGAATTCCTAGTATGCAGGCTTACTTAAACAAACCCTCTGAGGAATGAATGAACTTTGCAATCCATGAATTTCATCCTTGTCCCTAAGTGATATGGATGATTGTCCAGGTTCGGAGAAGACCTGTCACGTGGAGAGCATGTGCAACTTGGGAGCAAATAGGCTTCATTTCTTCTTTTCTGGATGTGTGACTTACCTAGGTCTCCCTTCTCTGACCTGTGAAATGGTGATAAGTTTGACTATCTCTATTCTCCCTTATATTACTAGAGTGTTACATAAGCCATAGAGATACTGCCATTAATTTCTGGTTTGTGGATCAGAGAGGACTGTGGATTGCCCTTCTCGTTTTCACACAGGGATGGAGTGTGCTACATTTGCCTGCATACAGTGTCCAGCTTTTGTGCTGCCACTCTGCTTCCATGTTTCTGGAGTGGCATATTCAGGGACAGGGAGAGAACAAGGATGAATAAAACTGGCAAGTCTATAGAGAAGCCTATGATTCAGTCTCACTCATCTGAACACTCTTGACCCTCATCTTCCTCCCTTGTAAGTCATCCCTCCTGTGAAAATATCAATCCATAAGTATTCAAGAGTATGATGTTTCCAGACACCTAAAATAGTCAGAGATAAGCTTGGCCTCTTCAGAAAAATTTCAGACTGTAAGATTTCAATCTCTCAACAGCTGTGTGCAATTGAAATTAGTATCCCCTGTCCACAAATAAGGACCAGAAAACAAGAAATGGCAAGTAACCTGCCCAAAGTTGCATAGCAAATGAAAATCAAATCTGCTTAGCTCTAAACCAAGGCCCTTCTCTCCTTATAAATCTTGATATATGCATATTAAAATTAATATAGTTACTATTCTAGTTCAGTAAAAGATAAGACAGTTTTGTCTGTTCTTTGGAGATGTAGTTTGTTATTCTAGAAATAAAAAATTGGTCCAATGGAAATAAATAATAATGAATCTTTTCCTTTAGAAATCTTTGTGAAAGGTGGATATGCTATCTTTGGATGAAACACACACCCACTGTGTTAAGTTCAGTTAACACTTTAGAAAAATCATATAAGAATATATGAATATTAAGTGGCAATTGGGTGTGATCTTCTAATGCCTATTTCCACTATACTGTCTACAACAGGGCTGGGCACAAAGCAAGCACTAAGTAAATAAAATTGCATGGTTGGTTCTTAAAATCTGTCCACAGAGGTCTTGAGAATTCTTCAAAGGAAGAAACAAGCCAAATGGGGACCTTATTAATAATGCTACTATACTATAGAAACTGAAGAAGGCTCTTTTAATACAAAAAAACCACATTATATCAGATTTTTGCATTTTCTTGGTCCCATGGATAAGACCTAGAGGACCAAGCTGTGAGCATGGACCTAGTCTTTGATGGAGTGTTTATACTCAGACATTCGGTCCAGCTAGAAGAATATTTATGCAGTAGCAAAAAGATTTAGCAGAAAGCTGTTTGGCTCTAATAGTTTCAGTATTTCTACACATCTCTGCTCACCATGTGTCATGTTGAATTATACCATGTCCAGAATGTGACAGCAACAGCCCATAATGGGACTTCTATAATGGAATAGCCTGAAAGATGGAGTAAAGGGATGGTGAGAGATGTAGCAGAGATAAGGAAACAATTTTAAGAAGAATTGTTTATTTTGTGTTTGGTTGTTTAATTTCCAGATTCAGAAGCACAGGAAGACTATACAGAGATACATATTTAACCACACCAGCTATTTCTAGGTGAGATACTCTGAGCCAGGTCTGTAAAGGTAGCCCAGATTCTTGTGGCATACTTCCTTAGTGCAAAACCCAACTTTGTCATGTACTAGCTCTGTGACTCCAAAATTTTCTTACCTTCTGTATACCTCAGCCTCCTTATCTATAAAATGGAGATAGCAATAGTACTACTTTGTGGAAATTAAGTAAGTCAATATTTTTAAGTACTTAGAACAGTGCCTGACACATAGGAAGTGCTACATGAGTGAGATCTATGTATATGTGTGTGCATGTGTAGTCATATATGTATACATTTATATTTATTTTTTATAAGCATGTAAGCTTTTAACTCAAGCATTTGTCCAATGTGCAGAATTAGATTTTGCAGAGGGGTCATTGGTGTAGAATCTGATTTTGGTAGTTAGCTTTCAAACCATAAATGAATATTTTTTTCATGGCCTGTGTTTACTTAAACAACATTAGAATTAATTCTGACATAATTATAAAAGCATGGAATATAATTTGTTCTGTTTCAGTCCCCAGTACTTCCTCTTTCTCTCCCATCCTCCCGCCTCCTGTTCCCTTCCCTCTACTGAGATCAGTATCTGCTATTTACTAATAGATTTATTTTTAATTAGTGTCTTGTGGATATACATGACAGTATGATTCACTGTGGTCTATTCATATATGTGCATAGGAAAGTTAGGATGAGTATTCTTCAGGGAAAAAAATTTCTTCTGAACCTGGAAATAATTTCTGTGGTTATATTTCTTTGGAAAAATTGGCAAGACTATCAAATTATTTCTCATAGATATTTAGAAATATTTAATGTGTTGGTCACCATGATGAACCCTTTTCAAAAGTTATCTAATTTCAACAACTCGATGTGATTGGAACTAGTAATGCCAGTTCACAAAAAAAGAACCAAAGACATGAGATGTTAAATAACTTGTTCAAAATCACACATCAAATGAGTAAAGAAACTGGGATTTTGAATCAAGTTTACTTGACTCTAAGTCAGGGCCCTTCATCTCTCCTCATAAATATTAGAATGTGCCCATTAAATTCATATGGCTACTATTCTAGTCCAGTTCAAACACTAGTAGTGCTGTGTGGTTTAGAGGTTAACTCCTAAGGGCTGCATCATAACAGGCACCAAGTTGTATATCCCAATCTAAGAGAAACAGCCCTTCTCCTTGTACTGGCACCCATCTTTCCTGGGAGACCAAACCCATGATGGGTGGAATGCTGGACTGGTACCATGTATACATGACATTTTTAAGCACTTGTCTTAACCAAGATACTTCTGAATAGGTTCTGTGACAAGCACTTTACAAAGGTTGTTTTATTTCAGAAAACCACAACAATTCCTATGAGGTTGGAACAATATCCTCAATTTCTATAGATAATGACAAGAGGCAGTGGGTCACATAATGGGAAACTGTGACACCCAACAACTGCTTAGAAATGTATCCAAAGAATGGGAGAGTCTGCATTATTTCCTGGCAGTACGACCCCAGAGCCTGTGCTATGAACAGTATTCTGTTGATCTACAAGAGATGACCAAACACCAAAGCCAGAACTCTACATAGAAAATACCACAGGAGTCATAAGTTTAAATAAGCAGGGAACTCCAGTCAAAAAGAAGGCAGATAATTCAAGAAGGAAGAAAATGCTGGTAATTGATAAATGGGATCAACATTTCCTTGCACCCAGGTGGCAAGGAGGACAATAACAAGCTTTGACAGAATACAAGAGAATAGCTTGAGTTTGTCTTTCTGGAGTTCATAAACTTTGAACTTGTCATTCAAGGTGAGTCTGAAGAGCTGCCAGAAAAGAATAAAGGCAGTATTGCTAGTTGTTATTTCAGTAGTGATTTTTAGATTGATTAAGCAGTTAACACTGCACATGATCTAAAGTAGAAATGGAGCAATATTTAGGGAGCTTATACTGTTCAAGCTTTCTGGAAGAATCTCTGGCTTATATTTTGACCTATGCAGCCTTTTCTGCTTCCTCTTTTACACATCCCACAGAAAGCCATTCTGACTTTTAAAAGATGACTTGCATTTCATCAGCTATACAGACTTAAATTCCAGCTATCTGAGCACAGTACACAAAGGAACTTTCCCCTTCCACTCAGCTTCCCCCAGAAACATCATCATCTTGATTCCTGAGGGAATGCTTTTTTCCCCCTTTTGTGGGTCTGAACAAAGGCAGGGTCTGCTTAGGCTGTAACATAAGGGCATTTAGGAAAACAACTCTACTAACTAGAGAACATCTTGTTTAGTACTTAACGCTACATGATGAAGACAAACTTCATCCTGGAGTTTGCTGGTTCTACTTTCTCCCACCATTTCCATCTGTTATTTGGCTGTGATACTGACAGCAACTCAGATGGCTAAGTGCTCATCTTAGGATCCTAGATAAGGATCCTTCTGTTAGCCCATGAGTTTTGATCAGTCACTCAAAGACTCCATTTCTTTGATGCCTACAAAGGAGTTTCATCATTTGGTCATAGTTGACAAAGCAAAGCTTTCATTTATACAAGAAGAAGAAAGAAAAAATACCCTATCTCCCCTCTTCCAGCAGCATTTGACAGTCATATCCTCCTGCACTGAGTCACTATGACCCCTCCCAAAAGTATTATGTCTCTTATGTAATGTTTATGTATTTGTGGATTTATAGACCTATACATTGATTTATAGATCATTATCATACACACACACACACACACACACACACACACACACACACACAGCTGGAGGGCTATTCACCAAAATGTTCATGTATATTCACTATGGTTTTGAGTGTTTTTTCCCTCATTTTATGTAACCATATTTTCTACATTTTGTATAATTTTTATTTACTTCTTGTGAAATAAACTAGAAACCTTTTAAAACTATAAGTTTCTAAAACTATGTTATCTAGTCCCTTACACGTTTCTAACAAATATACAAAATGAACAGAGAAATGAAGCCATTTCCCCAGCTTAATTCATGACCCCAATAAGTTAGAAGCCAGGTCAGAAGTCATCTAGTCTTGACTGAATTCAGTCATTTCCTACCGTTTTTCTATGGTGTACCTGTCTTTGACAAATTCACCAGCTACTGTAAAGTGACCACTAGCCATGAGTGGTATTGAACTTCAAATTTTATTTAAACATAGTTCAACATCAAAACTTAGATTCTCAGATTATTTTTTATTTTTTCAAGTCCTCAATAGCAATATGTGACTAATGGCTACCAATTTTGGCAGCACAGACCAGAAAATTCTCTCATTGCAGAAAAAAATGTATTGGATAGCCATAACCTAGATGCACAGCTGCTGAGCTCAGTGTTAACAATTGGCCACCAATGAACCTTCAGAATGAAGTACTCCACACATGTATATGAAATAGGAGAGCATGACTTTACTTATACTTGCACTCTGTTGCTCTGTCTGATTCAGAGAAAATAACTAGAGTGTCTTCGAAGGATTATGTAGTTAGTACAAGTTGTACCAAAGACCCCAACCTAAAGAGTCTCTGGGCTGTCATACAAACTAAATAGAAAAATACAGTAGTCACGTAGGTTCCAGTGGAAATCTGAGCAATCAGCCAGTGCCAGGTGTCAAGTGGCTTTCCAAGTAACTTAGACCTGATTTTCAGAGGAGCACAACAATGGAAGGCCTTCATTGCCCTCATGAAGCAAAGTGAGATTCATTTGCATTTATGAGGAATGGCACACAGTACTGGTGATGTGCCTGAGTATAGGGCACATAAATATCCTCAGTGCCTGCTATACCTCAGAGAGCACAGTACAGCACTCAGAGCTTAGAAGAGACCAAATTCAGTAATTACAGATCAACTTGTTTTATGTCATATACTAGTGACCTGCAATTTAGATTCTTGATACCCAAAGTGCTATCCTTGGACCCCCAATATCAACATCACCCAGAAATTCAGAAATACAGAATCTCCTGCCCTTCCATAGAACTACTGAGTCGGAGACTCATTTGAACAAGTTCTCAGGAAAGTCACATTCACATTAATGACTGAGGATCATAGATTTTTTTTCCCCTTATCACTTTATTTTGAATTTTCAAATATAGAGGAGATTCAAATCTTTCAGCCAAATTTTGTACCATAAATACAGTGGGCCTGGCAAACAGCAGGTAGCTTAACAAACATTTACTGATTAATTGAAAATCTGAGATCTGGCTTCCAAAATAAATAGGCCAGTGTTTTTGGTATTTCTTTTAACTTCAAAATGCAAAACAATAAAAAACAAACAAAAAACAGAGAAAGGGAGAAAGGGATAGATTATCATATAGAAATACTAATAAGCAAATAATAAACATGCATGATTCTTTTGTTCTTAACATTACTATCTAAAAGGGCAATCATTTTTAAGAGCTTTTATTGGATAGCTTGAGCAGAATCATGCCCTAATTATAGTCTTCCTTTTTATTTGCCACTAAGAGGAAATGCACCAGATGAAGCAGTTTGAGACTCTATGGTTTGTTCAGCTGTATTAAATGCTTCTAACTGCTGACTTTTATTGTTCTTAACAAGTCAAGACCAGACTGAATGTCTTTGAGGATAATTGTTTTTATTCATTTCCCTTCTGTATTACTAAAATGGAGGAAGTATGTAAATTAAGGATGGAGATTCCATTCAGTTCTTCCCCAGACCTCTGCTGGTACTCAGAAAGATGCAAACCAAATCTCCCCTGCTTAGGTTATGTCTCTTTGATTAGTGAGTTCTCCTGCAAAACAAAGTTTCCTGATTTTTCGAAGGTTGGTCATGACACTAATTTGCAGAACTCGAGCATTTCCACTCAAAGAAAATAAATTGATGCCAATGTATATCAATGCTTCTAACCTTTTGTTCTTATTTGATGTAGTCAACAATGCAATGAAATAGAAATTACTGGAGGCCAGGGCTCAGAACTCCTGGGTCTTTTCGCAATTCTACTACTCATTTGCCATGTGTCCTTGGGGGAGAGAAATAAAGACACAGTACTCAACTGGGATTGATTATGTTGCTTTCCATTGGGGTATGTGGCAAGGTCTGGAGACATTTTATTGTCATGACTGCAGGAGGAAGGATACTATCAGTGTCTAGGGCAGAGAGACCAGGGAGGCTGTTCAACACCCACAACATACAGGACAGCAAAACCATGGCAAAGAATTATCTACCCCAGATATCAATAGTGCCAAGAGGGAGAAAGCCCCAGACATTTGGAGCCCATTATCATCACCATCATTCAGAATAGACATGCTCAGACAAAAACTACAGCCAACCAAAACACTGGAGACTTGAACACTCAACTCAGGGAACAAGGTTTTGTTGAGGTCTTCATACTCAGCACTATTGTAGGTACTATGGAAAACAACAAAGTGGAAAGCATAATGTGTTGCTATTTTTCCAAAACCTGGAAATCAGAAATAAGTATCCGGCGAGGTCTAGTAGGACAATTCTTCAGTGATCCATTCCAGTAATTTTGTGCTGCCTCTCAACATGGTGCCCAGTCTAATTACGGATGACTCCCTGTTCCCCTGGGATGCCACTTTTCATTCTCATTCACTTCCTTGTTCTGAAGGAATAACAATTTGCCACTGAATGGTTATTAGTCTTTTTCCCTTTAAGAGACTAAGAAGGAAAAAAAAAAGCCCACAGGATAATTTTAAAAGTTGTTGCTCCAGTTTTTCTCCAACTTTAGAAATCTCTGTTGGCTTTTAATTAAGAACTTGCATTTAGACTGTGAGATGAACCAGATTTGAAGGATTGTTTTTTTTTTCTTTTTTTTTTTCTTTTAATGAAATGACACTCATTTCCCTAGGAGGGGTTTTCCCCAGATTCTCATTGTTCTACTAAAGATGATTTACATGGGCATCTGGGAAGGTAGCTGAATCTTTGATTGGAGTGGGAGGCCACGGTAGGCACATTGTGCCTTCCCTCTGAGAAACTAGGAAATAAACACCCTCGGGACACTGAGCTGAGATCTCACAAACTTCAGTGTAGAATGGCCTGGAGGTGGGGTAAGTCAGAGTCCCTAAGAGCAGGAGTGGGGACTATAAGAGACAGGCCCAAAAATGTGCCCTGAATGTGACTGAATCAGTCAGCTATTTCAGAAACCTACAATGCCTGCTCCTCTCCTCCCATGGCCTTGAGATTTAATGCTTATTCAGAAGGACTCAATGCTAATATATATGTCTGCTCTTAACTCTTGGACACCCATGTTTTGAGAACCCTAAATGCTAGCTTGTTATTTATTGGTTTATTCATTTTTGCTTAGTAATTTGGCTGAAGATCAGGGTAAACTAGAATTCTCTTTAGAGAAATTAGTAGGAGAAAGCAGAATGAGGTCAAGATATTTGCATATCTTCAAAATATCTCCCTCAAAGATATTTATCGATTACAAAAGGAAAAAGTGACTTTATAATGGATAAACCTGGTCAACATTACCTTAACCAAGGGATCAGTGTCAGCATCATAAGCAATAAGACATATAAGTATTTCCTCTACTCCTGCCATGAACTAAGAAGGATAGTACATCATTTCTATGGTATTCTTGTCCAAAAATAAATAATCTCAATCTAAGCATGACTAAAACATCAAATTCAAGCTGAAGGGCATACTACCCAGTAACTAACCATCTCAGAGTCCTGAAAGACAAGGACAGGCTGAGAAATTGTCATAGATTAGGAGAGACAAAGGACACATAACAACATAATGTTAAATACTGAACAGAATCCTGAATAGTATTGTATTCTTTCAGTGTTGACTTCCTGGCTAACTCATGTGATTATATCATAACATTAATATTAGTGGAAGATGAACAAAGGGTAGACAGGAACCCCATACTACTTTTGTAAATTTTCTCTGACTGTACATTTATTTCAATAAACTTATTCAACATAAAGAGAAATTGAATACAAACAATTAGGTCATAAAAGGTTGATTGGCTTTATTTATTTATTTATTTGGTACCTGGAATTGAACTCAGGGGCACTCAACCACTGAGTCCCAGCCCTTTTTTTAATTTTATTTAGAGACAGGGTCTCATTGAGTTGCTTAGGGCCTCACTAACTTGCTGAGGCTGGCTTTGAATTCATAATCCTCCTGCCTCAGCCTCCTAAGTCTCTGGGATTACAGACTTTATTAATATAAAGTTCTAAAGGAAACATTTGGTGCTTCTACAAAGGTGGAGAGTAGGAAGAGTGTAAATGAGAAAGGTAGAGGTATAGAATGTGGTATCCTGAGAATGTTGGCCTAGAAAAAAACTGAAATTGATGTAGAAATTTACTGCTAAACCAAAAGAAGCCAAAAAGTTCAAAATTTTGATCTAAAGAGTAATAAAGAGTAAACCTGGGGCTGAAGAAATAGCTCAGTTGATAGAGTTCTTGCCTCTCATGCACAAAGCCCTGGGTTCAATCCTCAGCACCACACACACACACACACAAAAATGTATAACAGCTCACTGAGAACTGTCCTTCCAAATTCTTTGCTCAAATAAGCACCAAGCTTAGACAACACCAATGCCCAGAGAAATAGAGTCCAGCCAAGGCCTTGTAACCCACTTTTGATTGCTCAGCACCAGAAGGGCAAGACACAAGGAAGACCACTAGGGAATTTCCCACCAGGGCAGATGATCAAAATCAAACTACTTTGTAAAGAACAATATTGATCTTTTTGTAGTTTACCAGTATAGGGACCAGTAGTTTACTGGTATATTGGCCAGTATAGGGACCATGACCAATTTACTAAAACTCTTAGATGGATGATGGATAACAAGTCTTTGAATGGTTCTAAGAGTCAGGAACTCTGAATTCTGATCTTGCTTCTGCTTTAAATAAGGTATCTTTGAGAAAACATATTCCTCAACTTTTGCATATGTAAAAATTAAATGTCTTAAAATATGTTCTCTAAGTAAAACATTTTTTAAATAATTCCCACTATTAAAGTCCAACAAAAAAAATGCAGTGTAACAAAAACACAGAATGAACACTAAATAATACAATGCACAGTACAAATATATGTTCATCCAGATACTATTATATAGCAACTTGCCCTCTTGAAACATTACAAAGACCTTGCAACATACCATAACATGATCTGACTTTCCATATTGTGTTCCTAGGAGAGCCGACCCCACAGACATCATTTTCTTTGCTTTTGCCTTGCACACCATTCTTATAAGTTTGCTTCTCCCTTGCACACTAAGAGATTAGAAACATCAAACAAAAAGAAGCATAAGGAAACCTGGATGTCAAGAACAAAACTAGGATCATATTGCAAAATAGTTAAAGAGAACAAACCTGAAAGACAGATACAATCACTCCATGTTCCACTGAAACTAGTAATGTGGCATATACCAATTTATAGGTTTGTCTGTGGAATGGACCTTAGGTTTTATCAAACCCAATTGGCTAACTGACAATTAATAAACTAAGCCAGGTTCTAATAATATAATTAAGATAATCGAGCATAATAAAAATGAAGGCTTTAAGGTGACCCCACACACACACACACACACACACACACACACACACACACCTATTTAATGACTGAATTGAAATAAGAATCTTAAACCTACTGTACTACTCAGGCAACAGATTTTTAATGATCAAGAAAAAAAATTATGGCATACTCTTTGCCATAAGAAATTTTAGAAAGATAGCCTCCAGTTTGGTTAAAATTTTAAATTGGTTCATGAGTATCAAGAAAAACAGTTGTTGTGACACAAACATCTAATCTCAGCTACTTGAGAGACTAAGATGGGAGGATCACAAGTTCGAAGTCAGCCTGGGCAACTAAGTAAGTGAGTGAGACTCTGTCTCAAAATAAATATTAAAAAGGGGCTTTAGATGTAGCTCAGTAATAGAGCACTTCTAAATTTAATTTAAAAAAAAAAACAACCTCTTATCGTTGTATATCTAATTTCCCCCGTAGAGTTGTATAAATTACAAATGGTATTGCATGTACTCCTGCCTGTGTATTTGTGTGTTGGAAAGCACCCACTTGTGCAAGATTCAACTCATCCAAGTTCTGAGGGGACATTTTGTGCGTTTTTGCACTTCTTACTGAAGATATCTTGCAGGTATCCGGAAATCAGCCATGGAAGAACAATTTACATCAAAAAAGTCAGTAAAAGCTAAAAATTAGGTCTTCTTTTTTTTCAGAAGAGCTGGCTGTAAAACATTCACCAGGATATCCCATGATGAACACACATATATTCCTTGAGAGAAAGTATAGCCTTAGCCACGCACAGTGGCCCACACCTATAATCCCAGTGGCTTAGGAGGCTGAGGCAGAAGGATCACAAGTTCAAAGCCAGCCTCAGCAACTTAGCAAGGTTCTTAGTGAAAAACTCTGTCTCAAAATAAAAACTAAAATGGGCTGGGGATGTAGCTCAGTAGTTCAGCCCCTGTGGACTCAATCCCCAGCACCAAATAAATAATAAAAATTTTAAAAAGAAAGGATAGCCTTACTAATGGCATTCAAGTTGTTGAATGTATATAAGTAAACATCATATCTCCAATTTTGTACTGTTTGTACTCTAAGAATTTTGTATGTATAGATATTGAAATTGGGGCTATATTATTTTTAAATATGAGAATTTAAAAAATCTTTTTTCCATCGCTGACATCTTGCTACACAGTTAATAAAAAGGGAAGGAAAGAGAAAAATATCTGTTTAAATTTGCCAACCAAAACTTTAATATGGTGTGAGTAGAAGACTAAGGTCCTAGTTCTATGGTTTTATGTCTAATGAGACACAGAGTACATGGGCAACCACATCTCATGTTCTCTATGCAGTCTTAACCACAAAAACAATTAAAAAAAAAATTTCTTCATGAATTTGAGAGGCCTTATGCTGTAAGAACAGAGTACAAATGAAGTACCGCATGACAAGAGCCCAGAAGTTTCAGACCTAATTCATGAAGTATATATAATATTTACAAGTCCTATATATATTATTGCCAATTACTTTTGCTTTTACAAATCTTTCTGAAATGAATATGGTTCTCTTATGATTGACTTCAGTCATATTTTTCATGGTAAAAAGGGGGCTCTTTTACATGGTGACCCAAAGCATTGCGGGTGTGTTATATGTGATAATCAGATAGCTCCCCTAGCTCTCATATACCCACCTTATAAAATGAATATAAGTCACACTAAATTTTTATTAAAAGAGACCAAAGGTCAGTTGGCATAATACAACTGAGGGTTTTAAAACTGATAATATAAAATGGTTTCATTTTATACACTGGGGCTGTGAATACAGTCAACATTCTTTTTTAAAAAAAATTATTTAAATATAATTTACATACCATATATTTGACTAATTTAAAATGTACAATTTAGTGACATTTATTTTATTCACAGTTTTGCATACACTGCCACAATTTCAGAACATTTTCAATACCCCCAAAGAAACTTTACATTCCTTAGCAACTACCCTTCAATTCCCTTAAATAAACCCCTTCCACTAACCCTAGTAAAATACTATTTTACTTTTGGACTCTATTAAATTTTCCTATTTGGGACATTTCATGAAAATGGAATCATATAATATGTGGTATGGGTGACCAGCTGCTTTCACTTAGCATAATATTTTCAAGGTTCATCTATATTGAAGCATGTATCAGAGTTCAATTTTCTTTGTATTGCCAAATAATATTCCACTATATGGATATACCACATTTTTTAATCCATACATCAGGCAATGGAAATTTGTGTTGCTTCTACTTTTTGGTTGTGTGAATAGTGTGGTATGATTATTAATGTTCAAGTTTTTTGTGGACATACCGCTTAGAAATAAAATACTTGAATTTATACCTATAAGTAAAGTTGCCAGATCATATGGTAACTCTAGTTTAGCCATTTGCAGAATTGCCAGACTGTTTTCTAAAGCATCCACACTGTTTTCCATTTCTACCATCGCAATCTCCTTATTTAGCCTAAATACCCAGAGAAACTATGGAATTACACTTAAACCCAAAAAAATCCAATCAACTTACATTTTTTCCTTTATTCTGATCATTTTTATTAATTCATAAGTTTCTCATTACATAATAAGTCAGCTACTACTAGTCTGGCTCTTATAATGTTTTTAGCTTTTTGGTCTTAAAAATATTCAATTTTTTTTGGCAGGTGGGGCAGTTCTAAAGATTTAACTCATAGCTTCATACATATGAGGCAAGCTTTCTACCACTATGCTACATTACTAGCCCTCAATATTTTTAAAGCAGTCTTTATCTTAAATACATTGAAGAATTTTATTTTAACATAAGATTTGGCATTACTGACACAAACTCATGCAATGGCTGGAGCCAGGTCAGATCATTTTATTTGTGGCTTTATTCTTCAAAATCTGTATTTAGAGCACACAAAAATCAGCTCTAATTGTTTAGTCAACTAAAACTATTAAGCTCTTCTGGTCTATATTCAATGAATTAATTTGAGAAGACCATGCTGTAAGAGATGGGTCAACAAAATCCAAACTCACATTAAATAAAGGAATTACCTTGAGGTACTAATAGTCTCTACTTCTGTTTTGGAAGACATTACAATTGCAGTAATAACTCTGCATTTCAACAAAGCAGAAGCATCTTGCGCTATCTTGTCTGTTTGTCCATTATTCACTTCCTCCATGTTTAGTATAACTGGCAGTTATTGTTCATGGGCAGAACTCATGGTCAAATTCCAACAAAGATTCCAAAGGATTCTATATAAAAAGAAAAATGACCTTTACTTTCTTTTGAAAAATTCAAACATGTCTATTAATATTTACTTTCTTCAAGAATCTCAGCACCAATGTGAATGACTGGTTTAAGGAACATTAAAGTTGTTAAAACATCATGTCCTCATGGACCCCATAAAACTATGCTGCAATCACTTTGTAGCTGCATTTATTTCTATGGGCCTTAATTCCCCTAACACATTGAAGCTCCTTGAGTACATTACTTTATTTTCTCTTCTTAGGACATTCCATAATGATGTGCATCCAATGAGAGCTTCGTAAATGTTTCCTAAATGAATGAATTCATAAGCTCAAGAGGAACATGATAACATTTAAAGCAAAAGAACTTTTCAGTTTGCAATACTGCAATACTGCTGACCACTTGAGAGTTATCACAAGAAAACACATCCTGCTTCCTCCAGCAGCCCACCTCACATCTCTGAAATGCCGACACATGCAGAGAACAACACACCAACTCCATTCATTGTTACCACAGTATGGTGTGTAAACAGAAAATAATACATGTTTGGAGACACTAAATTGGTAAGAAATTAATTTGGGTGACACCAGTGGAAAATTTACATTTATCCTTTGCTCAACCTCTTGCCATTTACATATTTACATGTCAATGACACCAAGAATGTTAAAATATCAGGTTGTTCCCATCAGAAAACCTGTTACAAGAGTTGGATGAAAGACATCACAAAAGTAGTTATCAAGAAATGTTTACTAGGGGTTGGGGTTGTGGCTCAGCAGTAAAGAGCTCGCCTAGAATGTGTGGGGCACTAGTTTCGATCCTCAGCACCACATAAAACAAATAAATAAAATAAAGGTATTATGTCCAACTACAAGTAAAAAAAATTAAAGTGTTTGCTTACTATAAAGTACTACTCTAAATACATTGTCTCTGATCCACAAAAATTCTTAAACAGTGCAGAGGTGTAAAAGATAAAACCCAATCCTATGATCTTCCTCGTTAATTTCAGAAGAAGTCTTTGCACGTGTCACCAATTTTTGTAACATGAATGCTATCATACAGATCAATGAGAAATTTTGAGTTATAGCTTCAGTTCAGCCCTGGATACTCAATCAATTACTTCATAGCATTCAATTTATTTTTTCGGATTATCACCTCAGTCAATTCTACCTAATTACCCTTGTCGTAAAGTTGCTGTCAAGACCAAGACCAAATGAGCTGATGTTTGTGACCCTGCTGTGTATACATTAAGCATTTCATAAGTATATATTGGAGTAGTCATCATCATGTGTGTACTAGTCAAGGATGTTATCTTTATTTTCATCTGGATTAGAGAGATAAGTTTCCTGTTTAAATAATGGGTAACTGGAAGGAACTTCATTTTGAACTTCTATTATATTGCAATGACTTTCAAATTCTCCAAGAAAAATAATAGACACAGAAACACTAGGCAAGGGATCAGAAAGAATGAACACCGCCTCTGGAGCTAGCAAGACTTTTTTCTACAAATTATGTGGCTGTAATTTTAATGTGATCTTGTGTCTTAATTTCTTTACTTGTGAAATATCATCACCATCCTCTACTTTGGGGTTGTAGTGAGGAATAAGTGAGATATGCCATAAAGGATGGTGTATAAGGACTATGAGATTAAATATACTTCCTCTTCCTTTCCCCCTTTGCTGGCTAAAACTCTAAAAGCCATATATCATACAATCAATGTTTGCAAGAAAAGGATTATATTTGGTACTACTGATGCAAACAGATTTCATTTATTCGTGAAGTTGAATACAAACAGGAACTAAACTAAAAAATGCAAAACCATTCTCACTCCCACACCTTCTCATAAATACATTGTGTTCTCTAATTACTTTTTATGTGAAAAGTGGGGCAAATTAAATCCCTTTCATTCATGTTGTTGGTGTTCATTGAGTTTTAACATTCTATCTCTGAAGGTTATATACAAACACTGTCAATGTTGCTCTGAAAATGGATTCAGTGTAGTAATTTTCTATTTGGTAAGAACAGAGTTTTAGAGGAGACTGGCCCATTATATCCAAGTCCAGTCTCAGGATCTAAGTTTAATTTGAAGAGTTCTCTGCTTACCAAACTTTCTACTCTTGCTTTTTTTTCTTTGCTCCCTCCTGTTCTCCCTGTCCTTTTCTCTGGTCCAAGAGGAACAGGCATCAGAATCCCAAGACCCATCTTTAGATATGTATCATCCATCTCTCAGCCATGGCTTCAGCAAGTGTTCTAGCATAACATTCTGGGAGTGCTAATTTTACTGTCATTTCCCAAACAGATGCCCATGGCCTCATGTCCAGAGTTGTGATTTTGTCTCTCTGGAAACCAGGATACTGAAAGGTATTAGATACATAAAATCTCTCTCAATCTACTAGTCAAAGAATTTCTGGGCTACTGTATAAGCCATTCTTTGAGAGTTGGTAGGGCATGCTGGAATGGGAGACATGTCTAACTGTACAGGCAGATATGTTTCTGTGATGTGCATTATGCACAATATGAGGGGAAATTTCCAATATTATCATTACTGATTGAAAGGTTCAGAGAGTGAAAAAGTGAGAAAAGAAAATGTGTAAAATTATGTTATATTTTATGAAGCTATAATAATTGCATATAGTTTTAAATACCTTATTCTTTATGTCCAATCACCACTGAAATTAAGAATTAACATTTATGTTATTAAAATGCTTCCAATAAACTTATGTCAATATAGTTGGACTAGAATAGGTAGTTAAACTTCTTAGAATCGTGCTTCATAGCATGCTCATCTGCATGTGCTTGGCCTCTCACAATATTAAAAATCATCAAGAAGATTAGGTATAAGTTTCCTAGCCAATAATAATTGAGATGACCCAGTAGTTGATTATGTAATTAATTGATTTCTCCCCACACTTGCTAATGTCTCCCTAATTTTTCTACTAGAACTATGTATTTATTGATTTTTCCCTGCATATATTATTTTACTAGATAATATTATGTTACATATTATACCAACATACACAAATGTCTTTGATTATAAATACAAAGAGTTTCAACAAAACATTAGAAGACTGAAAGTGTAGATATAAAAGAATTTGCACTCCAAGATGAGACATTTGATCCATAAATGCAATATTATTTTCACATCTTAAAGTCAATATAATATACCCATCTTCTGTGTGTGCATATATTCCTTTTTTTTTAGTTGTAGATGGATACTGTACCTTCATTTTATTTATTTATTTATATGTGGTGCTGAGGATCAAACCCAGTGCCTCATACATGTGAGGCAACTGGTCTGCCACTGAGCTACAATCCCAGTCCTGTGTATATTCTTATAATATGAAAAAATAAATAAATGAAACTGAGAGGTAAATAAACACAACTGTCTTTAATTCACTAATAAAAAAAATCAAAACAGTGGATCCAAACACTGTCAAGCCTCATACTGCAATTCTATTATAATATATTTAACAGTACTTGCTTGAACTTGACACTGGGATGTTCTCCAATCACGGTTGGCACAAAAAAAAAAAAAGAAGAAAAGCCATCTTGAGCACAAAATTTAATTTTGTAAATATGAAGAGTGCATGAATGAATGAGTGCATATGAATGCATGCAGCTAAGAGCTCTCTACTAATAATTGTTTATCTTTTACCAACCATTACTATCACTTTTCTACTCCTCTTTCTTCCAAGCCAATTTCTTAACTAATCCAAATACCATGCACGATGATCACTATGTATATAAAGAGAAAATAGATGTTCTTTTTGGGTAAGGAGGAGTAAAATTTTAATTCTTGAAGGAAGGTAGAGAAAAGGGAAATAAGCAATATATATATATATATATATATATATATATATATATATATATATATTACTTTAATTACTATTACGAATAAACTAAAAGCAAAGGGGACATTCTAATCATACTGCTTTGTTCTTTTTATCTTTACCTTGATATGGACATTTTTCTCTGTCCCCTCCCATTCCTCTTTAATTCACCAGCAGTTTATACATATGGTTGTGCAAATCAGAGCTTTCATTTCCAATAATTTCTCAACCAGAAGATATGCTTCATTTTTTAACTGGAGCATAGCTAATAATGCAGATGAAATCTGGGCCTGGTAACATTTGATCTGGCCTCAGACGAGAGGAGCAAGGTGGCATCAGCCTCCTCTGATACAGTCTGCAGCCAAGGAGCAGCACCAGTATACAAGTGACATGCATATCACATGTATCAAAGTGGAAGCGCAATCTGTAAGGCAATAAGACTCTCTCCCATCCCAGCATGGGTGCTGGCCCTGAGCTGCAGTTCCAGTAATTGACATAGTTGCCCAATGCTACAAAACAAACTCAGAAACTATTCTCATTAGACATCCCCCTGCTTTGTGACTCTGTTATTGTAAAACCCAAACACTGAGCCCCATACCAGCGTGGCTCTGTTTTTAATTAGTTCTGATGGCATTGGGCTGTAAGCCAAGGAAAAAATGAACTTCCTGTGACTGAGGCTTGTTGCTCAGTATGTTGCTTCCTTCTTACAGAGATTGTTTTCACAACATTTTATGAAAAGGACTACTGACAGAAATAATATAAGTTTTTACTGCTTTTTATTTTTTTTCAGGCCTATAAAATACAGCCAAAAGTCAGATTTGTACGGTTACAATGTCATTATTTAGTCTTTTGTGTGACCCAGTTGACTTGTCTTTTGATTAAAGACATCCTACCCGATTAATTTTTTTTAATGGAGAAAACACAGGCTTCTGTTAAAATTTTAAGACCATGAATGTTTTAGTGTTTCCACTAAATTAATTCGGTGATATATTTTTACTGCCTGGGTCATTGACAGCAGAGTGTTAGAACTGGGAAGCTAGTAGGGTCACCTTCTGAAAACAAGGAAGTAGAAGACAGATAGGAATTCTAGACAGATAAAGAAGAATTTAGATAATTGTTAGGCTCCTATGTAAAATAAAACTTCACCAGTCACTGATTTTTACCCATCTAAGACCTTTTGAAGATCCTCCGAATATTGAAAATTTCTCAACTTCTCAGTCTCACCTCATGTGAGACACGCTCCCAGATTCCCTTGCAATTTATCATGATATATGGCTTATGATGAGCCCATTGGACACACCCACTCACCACTCCAATTTGGAAGAAATGAAATGAATAAGGAGATGCTAGCAGAACTCATTCTGGCCCAAGAGGCATACAGATATCCAGCATTGAGGAGAACAATTGCTGTGCTCCTAGCTGACACTCCAGTCAGTGTCAACAGTATCCTATGCAAAACTGTGTCTAGAGGAGGTAGTCACAGGGTCTGCAAATCAAGTGCAGCAGCCAGACTGGATAACTTATTTTCATCCACAGCCTTCAAGTTGGACTTTCTGATCCTCTTGAAGAGTCAATGAGTTGGTCAATCATGTGTTTGTTTGTTTGTTTAATGTTCTAATTGCATGCTTAAATAGATATGAAATAAATATATATGTATATTGTATATATATATTTATATGATCTAGATTTTATGTATATATCTCCATTAAGATGTTCTTGTTTTACTAAACAGAGTTTTTTTTGTATTTTCACCATATCTTAGTTTATATTTTTTAATTTGTTTTTTTTTTTAGATTTACAGGGTAATAGAGTGTATTTTGACATATCATATATGCATGGAGTACAACTTCTCATTCTTGCGGTTGTACATAATGTAGAATTATACTAGTTGTGTATTCATATATGAACATAGGAAAGTTATATCTGATTCATTCTACTGTCTTTCCTATTCCACCCCCTTTCTTCCTTTCATTCTTTTTTCTAATCCACTGAATTTCTATTCTCCCACACACACTTGTGTGTTAGCATCCACATATCAGAGAGAAAATCCAACCTTTGGTTTTGGGGGATTGGCTTATTTCACTTAGTATGATTTTTATAGTAACTTTTCCATTTTGTGTAAACTTTTTAATTTTTTGACATAGAGTTATACATAACCATCTTGTAATTGCTTCTTTACTTATATTAGCTAGAGTGAATTTTGTTGCTGGCAAATGGGAACTCTGATAAAACCATTTAAAATATACCCTATGTTTCAACTAAAAAGACAATAAGATTTTTTTTAAGAAGTGGTAAAAACAAACACACAAAAACCTTTGGAGTCAATAAGACATAATTTGGAGTCCTAATTCTCCAACTTAATAACTGTGTGAACTTAAAACAATTTACTTAATTCCTTTGAGCATTTTCTAATTTGAAAAATAAGAATTCCTGGGTGAGGGGTGATCTTTGAGGCAGAGGGCTTACTGACCCTGTATAAGGCCTTAGGCTTGATCCCCAGTACCACACACACATACACACACACACACACACACACACACACACACACACACAAATATAAGGATTATAATCTATAAGTCATGAGGTTCTTGGGGAAATTAAGTAAAATATGGTTGCAATTATTATTATTACCACTGAGGAAAGAATTTATAAGTTTTTCCAATTCCTTTTATGTATAAGAATAAATTTTATTTTAAATAAAGAGGAATTTCTTTTCTTTATTGCCTGTTTAGAGAATCACTGGATCATATAAAATTTCAAGGGATTCCAAAATTATTTCATTAATCTCTATGCCTCTAAAAGGGTAATTGTCTACAGTTTTCTATAAAAATCGCAGAGAACGTGATGCCACTGATTCTTTTGCATTCACAACTTATATATACAAGTATTTTCTGACCAAACCAATTTCTAAGTTCATAAGCATTTAGTAGCCTGTCAAAATTCTATATATCTTTCAAAGCCAGTGTAAATATCCCTCCTTTCTGATGATTTCTTTCTATTCTCTTTGGTCAGATGGGAGCTTGCCTTCCTTGAACAGTTATCATTGCCTCTTGTGGCAATAAACATATTCTTACTTATGTTACGATTAGTTGTGTGCACACCTTAAATCCCGCCATTGGTATAACTTAAGGTCTGTATAAAGATGATTCATCTCTGTATCTTCTGTAACCCTTAGCAAAGCGCTCTGCATATGCCTCTCAGTATGACATATTACAACCTATACTACTGCAATATTTGCTCCTCCCATCTCTGTTGAAAGATCCTCTCAGCTATATTAGAAGATCCTTGAAGACACAGTTATTTCCTATTCTTCCTTGGATCTTCCTCCATGCCTAGCACATACTTGTTGAATTGAATTAATAGCATTAGATTAAATTTTTTATGTATTTCCTCCTTTTATATTTTTATTTCTTTTTCCTTCTCTCCAATTCTTTGATTGTCTGAGAGTATATAGTCTTCAGAACTTATTTTGCCACAGCAAGTCTTTATGAAAGTAAATTCTTTCTTTGTAGCCCTTGCCGGCCACTCTTATTATTGCTTTTACATAATCTTTGCAAACTGGTCATAAAATATTTTCATTATAGCATATGGCTTAAAACATTTATTACAGTTTACTCCAAAGACTTACATCTGTGCAGCTATTGTATAAAATGTGCTGGCCATCCCTGTAATTTCTCCATTCTACTAAGGGAACTCATATTAATCTGTGTTCTAACATCTAAGTCTTCTAGTTTCTAGGTCCTTTAGCTAGAAGATGGTAGTACAATGTTTGCTTTCTTTTGTTTTGATAGATATAACATTTTCTTCTCTCATCTATCTTTTAATCTTCTTAATAACCTTACCATTGTATTTTCAGATTTCTTTAGAGTCTCCATTACCATCTTTCTTTTTTATATCTACCAGCTCCTTACCAAAGCAATACATGAATGTTTTTTATTAAATTACTTATTTATTCTAATTTGTTATACATGATGGCAGAATGCAGTTCATTTCACATTACACATATAGAGCACACTTTTCAAGTCACTGATTGTACACAAAGTATTTTCACACCATTTGTATCTTCCTACACGTAATTAGGGTAATGTCTAACTCATTCCACCATCATTCCTACCTCCTTGACCCTTGCCCTCCTTTCCCTCCCCTTTGCCCTTCCAATCCTCCCACGCTCCCAACCCCAATCACCATTATGAATCAGCATCCTCATATCAAAGAAAACACTCAGCCTTTGGTTTGGGGTGGATTGGCTTACTTCACTTAGCATTGTATTCTCCAGCTCCATCCATTTATCTGCAAATGCCATGATTTTATTCTCTTTTAATGCTGAGTAATGTTCCATTGTGTATATATACCAAAGTTTTCCTATCTATTCACCTACTGAAGGGCATCTGGGTTGGTTCCACAATGTAACTATTGTGAATTGTGCTGCTATAAACGTTGATGTGGCTGTATCACTGTAGTATGCTGTTTTTAAGTCCTTTCCATATGGATAGCTGGGTCAAATGGTGGTTTGCATTACAAGTTTTCCAAAGAATCTCCATACTGTTTTCCAGACTGACTGCACCAATTTCCAGTCCCACCAGCAATGTATGAGTGTGCCTTTTTCCTACCTCCTCACCAACACTGATTATTGTTTGTATTCTTTATAACTTCCATTCTGACTGGAGAGAGATGAAATCTTAGAGTAGTTTTGATTTACATTTCTCTAATTGCTAGAGATGTTGAACATTTTTTTTCATATGTTTGTTGATTGATTGTTTATCCTCTTTTGAGAAGTGCCAAATCTCCATCATGTTGGATTAGGCCCCAACTTCCTTAATAAGACTCCTGTAGTGCAAGAATTAAAACCAAGAGTCAATAAATAGGATAGATTCAAATCCAAAGCTTCTCAGCAAAAGAAACAATCAAGTGAGGTGAACAGAGGGCCTACAGAATGGGAGCAAATCTTTACCACAAGCACATCAGATAAAGCACTAATCTCTAGGATATATAAAGAACTCAAAAACCTTAACACTAAAAAAAATCAAACAAATAACCCAATCAATGAATGGGCCAAGGTACATAAATGTTTTAAAAAACAGTTTCTAATATGAAGGCTTTCTCTTGTACCTTTCAATACAAGAGTTATCCCTGATTTATAGTTTTTCACAACAAAACTGCTATGTATTCTGTTTTCTCAATGTGCCCATTTTCTATAATCCAGTGAAGCCTGGGCTACTAAGAAAGATGTTTGAACACTTACATAATGAGCACAAAGATAATTCATAATTCCAAGTAGGGAGAATAATAATTGGCAAGAAAACTCACACCTCTACTTCACCCTTCTATCCATCTATGGCCAAAAATTGGAGCCATAAGTGTCTTCACTGAAAATCTCATCAGAAGACCCCATCTTGTGTTTTGCCCTTGAAATATCTCCTTGTTGGTTTATTTTATTTTCTTACTAATGTGGTTGGCATAAAGACTCAAGCTTGCTGCTTGGTTTGAACACACTTCATGCCCCAGTCATGCCTTTCCCTGTATATTCTTGTGTTATATCTTGTCACCCAACATCTGCTTAAGTGTTCTCTATTTAAAAAGTGCTACTAAACTTTTCAGATCATGCAACTTTGAGAATCTGATGAGGGTTAGAATCCTCTCCTCCTAAACATGTGAACATTTACATAAATACAATATCATCAGGTAAAGATGTGTCCATTGAAGTGTCTCTATGGACTCCATGAATTTTAATCCCAGTTTAAAAGTCCTGTTGGAGACAAACTATTTCTTTGAAAAAATAAAAGTCTGTTAAATTATGCACCCCTTGAAGCAATTGAAGATGTCACCAGTAGTTTTATCAAGATGATAAAAAGAGAGCTGGGGCTGGGAATGTGGCTCAAGCGGTAGCGCTCGCCAGGCATGTGGCGGCCCAGGTTCAATCCTCAGCACCTCATACAAAGATGTTGTGTCCCCCGAAAACTAAAATATATATATATATATATATATATATATATATATATATATATATATATATATATTAAATTCTCTCTCTCTCTCTCTCTCTCTCTCTCCCTGTTTAAAAGAGAGAGAGAGAGAGAGAGAGAGAGAGAGAGAGAGAGAGAGAGAGAGGGGGCATGATGGCAGATGCCTGTAATTCCAGCAGCTCAGGAGGTTGAAAGGAGGATGGCGAGTTCAAAGCCAGCTTCAGCAAAAGTGGGGCGCTAAGCAACTCAGTGAGACCCCATCTCTAAATAAGATACAAAATAGGGCTGGGAATGTGGCTCAGTGGTTGAGTGTCTCTGAGTTCAATCCTCAATATCCACTCCCCCCCAAAAATGATAAAGAGAATTCAAGAGAGAAAATTCACTTTCGCAATGAGCCATTGCAGAGGAAGAAATATTTTTGATCATCAAAAATATTACATGGGTATAATGTGAAAGGGACAAGTATTTGGTGAGTATATACAATATATGTTTTGTCCAGGCATTCTGAATTCATTTATACTGGTATTGGCAAGTGGAATGAAGCATACAGGTAAGAAAGTAAGCACATTAGTTATGGTTTGAATCTGGAACATCCCAAAATCTCATGTGTTAAGAGGTGGGACTTTTGCCAGTTAATTAAATCATGAGGACATGGACCTCATCAGTGGATTAATCCATTGACAGGTGGATGAACTACTAGGAGATGGACCAAGTTAGAGGAAGTGGTCACTGGGAGCAAACACTGAAAGAGTTTATCTTCTTTATTCTCCAACCCTCACTCTGCTTCCCTGCTGCCAGAACTGAGTAGATTTCCTCAGTCATGTCCTTCCACCATGGTGTTCTGCCTTGCCTCAGGCCCAGAGCAGTGGATTTGGCCAAGCATGGACTGAAACCTCTGATACTGTGAGCCAAAATAAACATTTCCTTCTTTAAGTTGCATGTCAGATATTTTGGTTGCAGCAACACAAGGCTAACACCAATTAAAGATCATGGTGGGTGCAGAATACACATTTGCTTTG
>NC_138186.1:64861516-65035169 GCF_964194105.1 Spermophilus citellus | reverse complement strand
CAACCATAGCTCCAGTGGCTGTTATATAGGAAATTATGATAGTGTCAAATGTTCTGAGACAGAGAATGGAAGGACATATTATCTGGCCACATAATACACCTTTTACTTCATCTTGTTCTCATCACTGTGTATGTTTAATGACTAAGTTATCAGACAAAAGGAAAGAGTAACTCTCGTGAACTTATTAATACTATAGGGTGAACAATAAAACAGTAGATCAGCAATACAAACACCAGATATGATTATAATGATATGTATAGTGTGGTATTGAGTATAGTAGATTGAGAAGCAAGGGGACAATGAGCCATTAGAGAAATATGTGAATTTTTATTCTAGAAGTGAAACACATCCCTCTCCTTTCTAAAACAGGAAATTCAGTCAAGTAATAAGAGATCAGCATATAAGTTTCCACTTCCTCTCACCCTCATTGGAAGAGTCAGCTCTTAGGTAGACATAAGGATAAGTAGAACACTGAAATTACACTGTGTACCAGGAGAATGGAAACTGATTTCATACCTCAAACTAGAATATTATTGTAATTTAGCTTCTGTCTTTATTTAAAGGAATAGTGTTTTAGTCTGACTTCTAAAGAACTAAAGCTTTTTGTAGTCTAAAATGTAAAATGTGCTTAAAGAAACCAAAAGGTAAAATAAATTTTACATACCTCAAAGGAAGATAGTAAAATCAAGTTATCCCATAGTTAGTTATCTGCAGAGTTTTTCTTAGTATCTTTGCCAACTACATAAATAGATGGGTGTCAATACAGGAGAGGAAGAATTTTAAATGAAGTTTATTTACACTATTTCCTAGGTGGTAGCTGTATTCCAGGTGCCAGTGTGTTGATTTGGAAGGACTCTATTTAGCATCAGAAGAGTTTGGTTCAGCCAAGTGTAGTGGCCTTTCTCTGCAGTTTCAGCTACTGGGAAGGCTGAGGCAAGAGAATCACTTGAGGCCAGAAGATGAAGACCAGCATGATAAACATAGCAAGACCCCATCTAAAAAAAATTAAATATATATATATATATATATATATATATATATATATATATATGTTGTGTGTGTGTGTGTGTGTGTGTGTATTATGTACATATGTATACATACACATATGATTATATGTTTTATATCTATGGATATCCATATTGTGATATACATTTATAATATATAAAATATATATAATATATATATATATATATATATATATATATATATATATATATATCCCAAGCAGAGAGAATGAGAGAGAATTTGTTTAAATCTTGGCCTAATATTGTTAACTTTCCAAAGGAGATTAAGGATATTTTTCACATATTCCAATTTCTAGGGTCCTCATCTATAAAATGAGCATAGAGCATTAGCCAGTGTCTATTAACATTGAGTAATTGTCTGAACATTGCCCATTAAAGAGCTATTTATCTGATCTAGAATACTGCATTTTTCCCAATAAGAAAAATAACTACCACAATGGCTTGCTTTGAGAATTAAATTATATAACAGTAGTTCCATAAATAGCAGATATTAAAATTATTTCACCATTTTTTTAAGATGTAAAGAAAACAACATATTGACAAGTGTTGCTAAGGTTGATCACATGGCATGTGCCTACTTAGTACTCCCTGCTACCTTCCAGGGGATCTGCTGTACCTCAAGAATTTCTGTCATTTGCTTTTGGACTCTTTCCTGAATGATGTGATCTGTATCTTTGAAAACATATTTAGCATTCTTCCCACTTATTATCCACGTACTGCTTTAAGTTATAAATGACTATTTTTGCTGCCTTGTGCTCTATTGTGATATAACTGGAAAAGCAAAACTAGTAGTATATATAAGGTGAATTTGAGGGAAGGTCTGTGTATAGTAAGAAAAGAAATTAGATATTAGGCTACTGAAACAACCTTATGCAGAAGAAAGGATGGATTTAGCATACTCATATACTTGTGTGTCTTCTGAAATTATATTTCCTAGAAGCCTATAGTATTTTGCCAATTACTTCATTTAATTTTGACCACTGGTTAAAAAAGTGATTACTAATAAAGAAATAAAAAGCATGTGAGTTTATTCATAGCAAAATGCCTATTGTAGTAAACTGTTTTCTAAAAATGTAGTAGTAGCTCCAGTATGCTACCCTCATTATTGAAATAGAGCCCAGAGGTACGAGAGATCTGTTGTCATTTATTAATTTGCCCTCCTAAGTTTAAGTAATCAGTTCCTGGTTATAAAGAAAAAAAAAGAAATGCTCACATAACTCAGTCAACCTTTCTGAATCTGTTTCCTGCAAAACAAAGAAGAATCTTTCACTTAGAGTCTAGACAGGGAACAGATTTCCACAGGTGGTTTGAATGAAGATCTTCTGTGAGGGATGTTTATGTACAGGAAGAATAGGGTTGGAAGGAACATGAATGGAGAATGACAACAGCAGGAAGCCTTTCTACTCCTAGGCCTAAGGGATGCAAGGAGGAATGAAACAAAGTGTGAAGCCACCAAAGTGGATTAATAATGCAGGAAGCTATTCCCAGAAATGAAGTGCAGAAGTCAAAGGAGTAAACAAGAGGTGCCCCACCTCTCTCCTCACCCTTAGTTCCTCCAATTCCTCCCTTTGACCCAGAAAACTGGAAGAAAGCCCAGGTAGTGCAAGCTGGAAGGAGCAGCTTCCTGGCACAAGTCAGGGCAGAAAAGGGTGGGTAATAACTGGATTGAGCGAGACAGCAATTAGAAAAGAATAATCATAGTCTTGTACTAGACAGTTTCCAAGGGTTCATTGTGTTTTTATTGTCCTTAATTTTTTTTTTAGAGAGAGAGAGAGAGAGATTTTTTTTTTTAGTATTTATTTTTCAGTTTTCGGTGGACACAACATCTTTATTTTTTTATGTGGTGCTGATAATTGAACCCAGCGCCCCGCGCATGCCAGGAGAGCACATTACCGCTTGAGCCACATCCCCAGCCCTGTCCTTAATTTTTAAATGGATAATTTTTTCAGTTTTTAAACATATGCTCTTCTGTAAAACATTTTGGTACTGGCATAAAAACAAACACATAGATCAGTGGGCCAGAATAGAGGACAGAAACAAACCCCATAGCTACAGTCATCTGACTATTGATGAAAGTGCCAAAAACATGCATTGGTGAAAAGACAGCCTCTTTAACAAATGATTCTGGGAAAGTATATATCCATATGTAGAAGATTGATATCCATAACAATTAATAAATGGGCAAATAATTTTTTCCAGACAATTAACCACTGAGCCACATCCCCAGCCCTATTTTGTATTTTATTTAGAGACAGGGTCTCACTGAGTTGCTTAGCACCTCGCTTTTGCTGAGGCTGGCTCTGGACTATGATTCTCCTGCCTCAATTTCCCTAGCTACAGGTGTGTGCCACTGCACCAAGCTAAGGAGACACATTTCTTATCTTTTGACTGGTACAAAAGTCAACTCAAATGGATCAAAGACTTAACTATAAGAATTTTTTTCTGTTAAAAGAAAAAAAGGGAGAAACACTTTAATGTGTATGTGCAGGCAATTCTTCCTGAATAAGATCACCTATAGTTCAGTAAATAAGAAAAAGAATCAATAAATGGGATGGCATCAAATTGAAAAATTCTGCACAGCAAAGAAAACAATAAACTGAGTGAAGAAACAATAGAATAAGAGAAAATCCTTGTCAGCTACTCCTCTGACAGAGGACTAAGATCCAGAATATATGAAAAACTCAAAAACCTCAAAAAAAATCAATAAATTGGCAAATGAATTGAACAGACACTTCTCAAAAGAAGAAGTACAAATGGCGAATAACTATATAAAAAATATTCAATAATTTTGGTGATCAGGGAAATGCAAATCAAAACTACACTGAAATTCTATCTCATTCCAGCTAGAATGACAAGTATTAAGGATGCAAATAGCAATAAATGCTGATGAGGATTCAGGGTAAAAAAAGAACTCTTACACACTAAGGTTAATTATATAAATTAGAAAAGCCATTAATCATTATGGGGGTTCTCCAAAAAGCCAAAATTAAGTCTATCATGTAATTATATTTTACCACTCCATATTTATCTAGAATTAAAAGCAACATATTTTAGAGATGCATGCATGTCCATGTTTATTTCAGCACAATTCACAGTAACCAAGTTATGGAATCAGCCTAAGTATCTGTCCTAAGATGGATGGATAAAGAAAATTTGCTATACCTATACAATGGAGTTTTATTCTGCCATAAAGAAGAGTGCAATGATGTCATTTGCAAGAAAATTGGTGGAACTAGAGACCATTATGTTGAGCAAAATAAGTCAAACTCATAGACAAAAGTATCATATGTTTTTTCTCATATGTGCAAGTTAGAAGGGTTTAAAAAAAAGACTATGAAATTAGAAGAGAGATTAACAGAGTAGAGAAAGAGGATGGGGGGCAGATAAAGGGCAGAGGAGATATTGGTTACTAAAATTAATTGAATTGTGATTTTATATATGCATAAATATGCCACAGTAAAATACATCATTCTGTATAATTAATATGCACTAATAAAAACTAAACATTAAAAATGTTCCTCTGTTTATACTCTTATAAAGATAGAAAATGACAATTTCTTGAAGTTAGTTTAAATATACATATGCACAGAAAACATGTTCTTATAAGATATACTGAATATTGTTGGCAAGTGTACCCTGGGATGCTACTCATTTTTAATTTGATTAATATATGATATAATATAGCATTCCTCTGTTTCTCTATATTTAAAAAAAGGGTATTATCTGCATTTTGAGTAAATCTATCTTGCTGGCTATCATGTGGGTCACAGTCTGTTTTTGCAGAGCTCCAGAAAGTATTTCTTATTGGAATTTTGTGGTACAATTAGGCCACTGATGAGGATTTTAAATTCTTGCATTGTTGAGAGACAGGATCATGTGCAGACAAGTTACAGATCATATTAATCCATTACTAATGGCAAAAAATGAGTAATTCAAAAAGACAAGCCCATGTTTCCCAGAACAATTTTGTAAGTTAGACATGTAATTCTCAAAGCACAGTCCCTGAGTACTTACTAGAAATGCAAATTATCTGGCCTCACCCTGGCTTCCTGAATCAGAAACTAAGAGATGGAGGGTAGCATTCTGCAGGTTAAAAAGTCCTGGGTAACTGCTGTCATTATTAAAGTTTGAGATCATAAAACTAAACATTTTATCAATTACTATATTGATAGAGTAAATTTTAATTCTGTTACTTTGATATTCAATGTTGCAACTTTGTTAACTTCTTGCTTCTTTTTAAAGGCGAATGTCTCATTTTTCTCTTTATTGACCCATCATCCTTCAGTTCAAATGGAGATTACTAATAAGCACAATGATCTTAGGAGGATGACAAATCCTAGAGCTAGCAATATGCTTAAAATGGTAAGCCTATATTGTCAATGAATCATTACAATCAGCATTTAGCCATTAAACAAAGGACATTAAACCAGGACCTATAGTTTTAAAATAATCTGTTTATATTACTGGATAGTTGTCACCTCAGTGTCTGGAACTGGCCATTAAATATAAAATTTTGAACTGAAAAACAAAAGTTAATTCTATAAGCAAGGATGGGGGTATAGTTAATGGGTAGATGATATGCAAGAAACCTTACAGATTAAATAAAATGAATAGACACCAAACTGCAAATGAAATCTTAGGATCTATAATAAAATATGGTGAATAGGTTTGTAAATTGAAAGTCTTGCTCTTTTCTGCTATGATTAGTTCTTAAGTTATATAATATATATGTATTTAGACAGTACACTAATCAAAGGGTCATATGAAGATATTTATTAGCATGATAGAATGCTTATACCAAAATACAACAAAGCAGGAGATATTTATACACATAAAGAATATCAGGAGGATATGATGGTTGGTTTCAGGCTAGTTATTTAATCTGTAAGTTCCTTAAATTTCTTTCTAGTAGTGGAATTAACTCAAAATTTGCTGTACCTTTGTGAGAATAAATAGAAATGATATTAATGTAAATAAAAAGCCATGTATGTATGAGTACTTAACAAAAATTAGTTTTTTCTTTTTCTTCTAAATTCAAGTATTTAAAGTGTTATCATATGAAAAATAGATTTGTTGGGACAGAACAAATATCTTTGGAAGTATATATAGCTAGGTAAGTTTTTAAAACCAAAACTAGCAATTTGCTACAATAATCTGTCTTAGAAGGCATATATTTCATTTACAGGCTAAATACTATCCTTTACAGGAGTTTTCCCTTTTTTAAAATATTTTTGTAGTTGTAAATGAACACAATATCTTTATTTTATTTATTTATTTTTTATGTGGTGCTGAGGATCTAATCCAGTGCCTCACACTAGGCAAGCGCTCTACCACTAAGCCACAACCCCAGCCCTAGAGGAGTTTTCAATGACAAATAAGAAATAAAATCTGTTCTCTCTTTAATTCATTTCAATTCTGAGATGCTATGAAAGTTGGTGCTCAATCTAGATATCAGGAAGGAATTTTTCTACTGAGTATTTCTTTTCTAAGTAGTTCTTTTGTGCCGGGTGCAGGGAATAAATACCTCATGACTCTAATAAGTAACTGATGTTGCCTTCTCGAAGATATAAGATAACTTTGCTCTCATCCTACTCTGAAAAATTCTTTCTTCTTCAAAAGCAATCTCTAGGAATCTTTGCTTAACTTGTAAGAATTATAATAATAAAATATTTATTTATATTGATTTTCCTAGATTTTTTGAAATTTTGGGATATGGGATAGAGTGGGCATTTATCTTTTCCTTCACAACTGTGAAGTATAACACAGACTTTTCTAATGTTGAATGTAGCATCTGAGAGTATATTAGTCTATGAAAACTATTACATTTATAGTACCAATTACAGGGGCCAAACAGCACATGCTTAGATCTCAGTTCTTATTAGTTAGATATAATCATTTTAAAAAATGTTTTGTCCTTCTAAAAGATTATGCCCACAGTTTTAAAATGTTTATTGTGCTTCTGGAACACTAGATGACTATTTTTCCCAAAATATTTTATTCTATGATCCTCAGATAGATATATTGTGGTAACTCAATAATTTAGGAAGCAAGAAATGTGTCTTTTATTAGAATCGGGGGAAAATGAGAAATGATAGAAAATGATTCTTCAGACAGGTGTTTGTTTTCAACATAGTCATATACTTAACCATTATATTGTGAAACCATCCTATTTTAACTTGTAAATGTTTGTCATGTGTTTTGAGAACTGGAATGCTGAAGTTGCCAAGAATGCTGAAAAGTGGGCAAACAGGTGCACCTTGTCTCACAGCTCAAGAAGTCAACGAAAAGTTAGCTGTAAGTCAAACCTCTAATGACTAATGTGGTGGCATCTTTTTTTTATTTTTTAGTTATAGGTGGATGCAATATCTTTATCTTATTTATATGTGGTGCTGAGAATCAAACCCAGTGAGCCCTCTAACTCTGAGTCACAACACCAGCTCCATGTGGTGGCATTTTTAAAAGCTAAAGATTAATTAACTATGAACCAGCATGGTAGTGTATGCCTCTAATCCCAGAGCTCCAGAGTCTAAAGCAGGACAATCCAGAGTTCAAAGCCAGCCTCAGCAATGGCCAAGCACTAAGCAACTCAGTGAGACCTTGTCTAAATGAAATACAAAATAGGGCTGGGGATGTAGCTCAGAGGTCCAGTGTCCTTGAGTTCAATTCCCAGGACCCTCTCTCCCACCCCTACCCTGCCTGCCCCCCCCCAAAAAAAAGATTAACTATGAATGAGGAAGAGAATAAGTTTGGGAATGAAGGACTTGCTTTTATATATATATATATATCAGTTTTGGTCTTCTCATCCACCCTCACACTCATTTATATACTTCCAGTCTTTTCTTTTTCAAGACTCATCCTAAAATGACTTTATTCCTGCTGCTTCACACCAGATATTTAGATTTCTATCTGAGAAGCAGTGAAAAGCAAAAGTTAGGACAAAAGAGAACAAAAATAGATTGTTTTAAATATTTTTGGAACTTAAGTCCACTTAGATATTAATCGTCCATGGTAGACATATGCCAAGTTTTATTCTTCAAAATCTAAAAATCTCCCACTGAGAATATTATGGCCAAACCCATCAGACCATGAGCTCCTGGCGAAAATTATTACTTTATTTTTATAAGGAATATTTTATTATTACCACTTAGGATAATTTTCCAGAGCATAAGTGAAAATCAGTTCCTTCCAATTCTGAGACTCTGTGAAAGTTGGTACTAAATCTAGTTTATAGGAAGGAATTTTTCTGCTGAGTTTTTTTCCAGAAAGAAAGCTACATAATCAGTTTGAAAACAAAGCAATAATTACATTTTTAAAAGGTCTATTCATTCATGGAAAGGAGGAAAAGCAAGTGATTCCAAGTCACAGATCAATGCTTTTGAAGTTGATAACTGGATTTCTGCTACAAATCAGTCAGTTGAAGATAACTGTACATGAATGAGAAGCAATATTGATCTTGGAAACTAAAATATTTTAATAATTTTCAATGAGAAATCTTTACAAGTACTGATTTAACTACTGGTTCATTATCTTTTCTAATTTTTAGTTGCTAATTGTGGAGAGAATTTATTCATGTCCAGTGCTCCCTTACCATGGTCACATATAATCCAAGTTTTTTATGATGAAGTTAAAAATTTTAAATATGGAGTTGGAGATATTCGAGCAAATTCTAAAACTGGTCATTATACCCAGGTAAAAACATAATGCCAAAACCTTAATGCTTCTCTTTCTTCTATCATCCCAAACTAATCTTTTTCCTCAGTTTTGCCTGGAGATGCCACATACATCTGACCTATGGTTATCTGAGTTTGTGTATGAAAACTACCCTGCTTTATGAAACATACATTACCCATCAATAGCCACTATTTCTAGGATATTTTCAAACACCTATGTGATTTTTGTGATTTTGGATTTACCACAATAGAGTCTTTCAAATAATGGCCATAGGAGTAAAATAATAAAATTATCTCAGTTATATTTAGGCAACATTAAATTATCTTGAAGCAAAGAAACAAAAGCTTTGAGCTATTTTCACTGAGCCAGTCACAGCTTGAAATGCTAAAGAGAAAATGATAATCATGAAGTATGTACTTGTATGCATACAAAGTATTTTTAATAGTATTGAATAAGTAATTTTTGTATTTTTGTGACACTTTTTTGTGAAAATTGATATATCTGCAGAAAGGCACAAGGTTGACATGATTTCCTATTGTTTTTCCTGCAAAACTTGAATTGCAGTTTGCTACTTTTCCTGGTGGCCTGATACCCACTTGCCCACTTCTTTACTAATCACAGGGTGGTTCAACAGTTTTAAAAAATGTATCATGGATGTATAAATCTTCCTGTAACTTTAAATTAGGTTCTATAATTGAAAGGAATTTTTTAAAAGAGTAATCATCCAGTTTTAGATGGAAATTGGAAGCCAATATTTTTCAGCTTTTAAAATTCTCTTCATTGATAACTTTTAATCAGCAATTAAGAAACAAAATGTCATATAATGTGAACACTATCAATTTAATCTAAATGTTTTTATTTTAAACTTTTCTCCTGCAGCTTGTTTGGGCCACTTCCCACGAGATTGGTTGTGCCTTAGCCCACTGTCCTCACATGCACCTCTCCTATTTCTACGTTTGTCATTATTGCCCAGAGTAAGTACTGCACAGAGGATCTTTTTTGGCCTATGGTAGGTCAATGGTCTGCACTTGGGCTATGAACCAACTCCTTTTGTCAATCTGAGCTTATAAGGTACATAAAGACATTGAGCATGGATTTGGAAGAAAGGGGAGCACTGGAAAAGACAAGAAACAAGCAGTATGTTCTAAGGGGTGATAAAACCAGGGAGCTGATGGCATCATGTATAGAGCATGGGCTCTGTGGACCATCAGACTCAAGGACAAACATTGGCATGGTTACTTGCTAGCTGTGTGGGCTTCAGTTCACCAAAAACTTAATAACCTGGAGCTCCTTTCCACTTAGGTATAAAGAGGCAGTAGCAATGTATCCAGGGATTTTTATTAGGATTAAATATGATAAGTCATAATAAGTGCCTGGCATAGTTGACATTAATAAATTTGCAATGAAAGAAAAATTATCTAATAAAGAAGCAAGACATATTTGCTCTGATTGTTAGGAACTTCACTGTAAATTTGTCCTCTGTTTGTATGCCTTTTGTCTATTGGAAAGGTGGTCCAATTCTGACTCTTTTCTTCTACATATATTTAAATCCTGAATAATTTATCTTCAATTTATTTTTATGGCTCCTGCCTTCAGAAATCTTTCTCTTCCTTTTGTGAGTTCCTCTGACTGTTGTGTAGTCCACACACACGGTAAAATCTCGAATTCCTTAATGTTGTCACTAATCCATTCCTCCAAATATTTCTTTGCCAGGGGAAACAATAGAAATACAAAGAAGACCCCATATAAAAAAGGAAAACCATGTGGGGACTGCCCTAATCACTGTGATAATGGGCTTTGCAGTAAGTCATTTATGTTCTTTATCAAATGATGTTTCCATGTACTCTGATCTTATATGGAAGACAGGCTGAGATTTCACCCTGATACCAGCATGTCCCCATCCTGCTTCTGGGCCCTCCTTTTCCTACTTCAGTCCTTCTGCTCTTGATAACAAACACAGAATTAAAAGTTCTGGTGGTAAGTGCAGCTGCTATTTCAGGATGACACTAACTGAAGTAAGATAAAAATAGTCATGCTGGCCTGGCATAGTGGTGCACACCTCTAATCCCAGTGGTTGGGGAGGCTGAAACAGGAGGATGGTGAATTCAGAGCCAGCCTCAGTAACTAAGCCCTAAGCAACTCAGTGAGACCCTGTTTCTAAATAAAATATAAAAAAGGGCTGGGGATGTGACTTAGTATTTAAGCGCCCCAGATTCAATCCCTGTACAAAAAAAAATAGTAATGCAAAACAAATTTAAGCCATGCCAAAGTGGAGTTGAATTTTCCATTTAGCTCCCTTTAGAATCTTCAACTTGTCTTTAGTTAAGGAAGGGAAAAACAGATGTTTAGAAACTAACTAACTATAAAAAGTTAGGTAGGGTCAGGCTCAATTTGCTCCTACCCTTAATAAAAATCAGGAAATATAGGAAAAGAAAAAATGGTTTCTCTCTAGCAACCATACATCATGGGAATCAGGCACCTGAAAAAGAATACTGGTCTATTTTAAACACATATGTTGAAGGTTCCAGCAAGTTTTCTACTACTCCCCAAAAACTACACACACACACACACACACACACAGCAGAATCACTGCTAGTCTGGGCTACTTTTCTTTTGTTTGGTTGCTACTCCACACCTGTGTGTTGTTGCCTGAAACATGAGCTGCTTTTATGCTCCTACTTACAACCCTTGCTCTTTTCTATCATTTCTCTGTTGTACAAACTTATAAAACAACACACATACACTCACACATGCATGTGCTGGGCTAATATATTGAGAAATAAATTTATTTCTGTTACTGTACACTTTATTCAAACAGTGTAGAAAATTTCTTTGTTTTCTTAAAGCTCTATGTTTTGAGAATTCTATATCTGCTACATCATGTATGTCTATTAAAATAATTTAAGCCTGTTTTCCCTTATTTATATAAGGAGAATTAAAGAAATGAACAATTACAGAAAAAGTGAGTTTTTCTTGAGATGATACAGTTTGGGGAAAGTAATACTATAGACTAAGAAACACCATTTTGTCTTTTGTTTCATTTTAGCCAATCCCAGCAAGTATATTGATAGGTTCTTCAAGTGTGTGATTTAGTCAAAGAATTCGGGTGTGATATAAACATCACAAAAGAAAACTGCAAAGCTACCTGCAGATGCTCTTCTGAGATAAAATAATAACATGGCAACATTTCTTCTCAAGAGTAAAGTGACTCCAATTAAATCACTGCAAAATTCCATTGTCTTTTTCTTAATGAGTATAGTTTTGAAGCTGTGTTTTATACAATACATCCTAATACCTTCACCCATTGTATTTGTTAATACAAGAATAAGGAAAAATTGGTGATGAGAACAATAAATTCAAAAACTGAATAACAGATAAAAATATAATGCTGAATCTAATAATCTTTATTATAATTGGTAAGACATGTTTACAGCTTTGTGTAATTCACAAATAAATGTGTTCAAAACATTTAAAACCTAGGGCTCAGAAATCTTTTCCTATTCTAAAGCATTAAAAACTGCATTGGACCAGGTATGGTGGTGCACATCTGTAATCCCAGCAGGTCTGAAGGCTAAGGCAGGAGGATAGTAAGTTCAAAGCCAGCCTCAGCAACATAGTGAAGCCCTAAGCAAATTAGTGATTCCCTGTCTTTAAATTAAAAAAATAAAAAAGTTTGTGGATGTTGCTCAATGGTTAAGCACCTCTGGGTTCAATCTCTAATAGAAAACTGAAAGAAAAAATGATAGAGTGCCAGGGATCCCAATGGCAATTGTGCCACCCCTGAGATTTGGTGGATCCCCTCCGGCCAAGCCCGCACTGACCCCCGGGCTGAGTACGGGATTTCAGACGGGGAAGGAAGCGATACACTCCCATCCCCCACAATGGAAACTCCACCAAGGCAATCAGCGGCCACCATCTTGGAGAGCTGAAGTATCCACAGCCATTCTCTGACAGACTGCAACAATAAAATAGGTCTGTGTCACTCAGCCCATCCCCCATACATCTGGGAATTCGCATAAAATCTCTCCTAGGCTTTCCGGGGGAGGGAGTATCAGAGTGAGCCTGCATAAAGACTAGGGGAAAACTAGAGACACCTGACCTTCAACTCCCCCTCCCATCAGCAGCCAAAACGAAACCTGTCTAGCCAGTGCTGGGGGAGGGGCAAGCAGAAAAAAACAAAACAATAGAGTGCCGGGGATCCCAATAGGCAATTGTGCGACCCCGGAGATCCGGGCTGACTGATTCCCACGGCCTGCCCCGCGGCTACAGAAGGCGGGACACCGCAGAGAAGCGATTAATTAGCAAGCAGGGGGGAAAGTGGCTGCGATTCGGTGGATCCCCTCCGGCCAAGCCCGCACTGACCCCTGGGGTGAGTACAGGATTTCAGACGGGGAAGGAAGCGGTACAGTTCTATCCCCCACAACGGAAACAAAACAATAGAGTGCCAGGGTTCCCAATAGACACCCTCCACACCCAACAAACAGCAGGCCCAGAGTACAGTTTGAACTGCCGAGAACCATCATTCAGGGGAAATCTGGTCTAGCAGGAGAAACCAAGACTAGCAGGAGAAACCAGGGGACTAGAGGCCAGGCCCTCGTGACTGGGTGGCTGGAAACCGCAGGCCCGCCGGCGACAGTTCACCCACTGCCCATGTAACTGGGCGGTAGGAGAACACACACCCGCCGGCTACTGACCGCAGGACTCGGTGCCTAGAGATCGCCCACCCACCGGCGACAGCCGGCCCGCTGCCCACACGACTGGGCGGCTGGAGTCCACCCCCCCACCGGCGACCGATCACCCGCCCGCTGCCTGAGATACTGGGCGGCTGGAGATTGCCCGCCTGCCTCGACGGGGAGCTGAAACCAAACAGAGACAGTCCAGTCACACAGCCCCACTAGGACACCCCAGCAAGGAGCCTGGGGCCCATCATAGCAGAGTAGTGACGTCACTGGAGCTCGGCCGTCGGAATTCCTTCCCAGCAGAATCCACGTTAGCAGGCACAGTTTAACAACACAAAGAAGAAACAACAGAGTAATACAGAACCAAAACAAATCTATAGAAGAGAGCAGAAACACGGCAATCAAATAGAGCTGGAAAGTAACGTGGACAACATGAGAAAACAAGGGGAAAAAAGGAGTACAAACAATGCAGGACAACTTAATTCTACAGGAGGACATAGAAACATCAGAAGCAGGAATAGGGAAAGAACTCAAGGCATACCTAACTCGAATGGAAAGGAATATTAGAGAAGACATGAGACAGCAAGTCCAAGCAATAAAAGTATATTTTGAAAATGAATTAAACAAACAAATTCAAATGGCAAAGAACGAGCTCTACCAGGAGATAGAGATCTTAAAAAAAAATCAAACAATAATCCTAGAATTGCAGGAAAATATAAACCAAATTAAAAACTCAAAAGAGAATATTACAAATAGACTTGATCAAGTAGAAGTCAGAACATCAGATAATGAAGACAAGGTTTATCAACTTGAAAAGAATATAGTCAACACAGAAAAGATGCTTAAATCCCACGAGCAATCTATTCAAGAGATATGGGATGTCATAAAAAAACCAAATTTGAGGGTCATCAGGATAGAAGAAGGCACAAAGACTCAAACCAAAGGAATGGACAGCATATTAAATGAAATAATTCTAGAAAACTTCCCAGAGATGAAAGATGAAATGGATTGCCAAATCCTGGAAGCCTACAGGACCCCAAACATTAAAAACCATAATAGACCAACTCCAAGACATATAATTATGAAGATAGCCAACGTACAGAACAAGGAGAGAATATTAAAAGCTATGAGAGAAAAGAGGCAGATTACATTCAGGGGTAAACCAATTAAGTTAACGACTGATTTCTCATAACAGACTTTGAAAGCGAGAAGATCCTGGAACAATGTATTTCAAACGCTGAAAAATAATGGATTCCAACCAAGAATACTGTATCCAGCAAAATTAAGCTTCAGATTTGACAATGAAATTAAAATCTTTCACGATAAACAGAAGCTAAAAGAATTTGCAGCAAGAAAACCAGCACTGCAAAGCATTTTGAGCAAAATACTACAAGAGGAATTGAAAAATGGTGCCCAAAACTAACAGCAGGAGGTATCTCAGTAAAGGGGAGGAAAATAAGCAAAAAGTAAAGCCAGTCAAACTAAAATAAATAAATAAAGAAGCATGACTGGAAATACAAATCATATCTCAATTGTAACCTTAAATGTTAACGGCCTAAACTCACCAATCAAGGGACATAGGCTAGTAACCTGGATCAAAAAAACAAATCCAACAATATGCTGCCTTCAAGAGACTCATATGATAGGAAAATACATACACAGGCTGAAGGTAAAAGGTTGGGAAAAATCATACCACTCACATGGCCCTCGGAAGCAAGCAGGAGTGGCCATACTCATATTGAATAAAATCAACTTTAAACCTAAGTTAATCAAGAAGGATAAAGAAGGACACTATATACTGTTAAAAGGAACCATCCACCAACAAGACATAACAATTATCAATTTGTATGCACCAAACAATGGAGCTGCAACGTTCATAAAACAAACTCTCCTCAAGTTCAATAGTCAAATAGACCACAACACAATAATTATGGGTGACTTCAACACACTGCTCTCGCCATTAGAGAGATCCTCTAGACAAAAACTGAATAAAGAAACTATAGAACTCAACAGCACAATCAATAACCTAGACTTAACCGACATATATAGAATATATCAACCATCATCAAGTGGATACACGTTCTTCTCAGCAGCATATGGATCCTACTCAAAGATAGACCATATATTATGCCATAAGGCACTCTTAGTAAGTATAAAGGCATGGAGATAATACCATGCACCATATCTGATCACAATGGAATGAAATTGGAAAATGAACAATATGTTACTGAATGATCAATGGGTTACAGAAGACATAAAGGAGGAGATGAAAAAATTCTTAGAGACAAATGATAATACAGACACAACATACCGGAATCTATGGGACACAATGAAAGCAGTTTTAAGAGGGAAATTCATTTCTTGGAGTTCTTTTCCTCAAAAAAAGAAAAAAACAACAAATAAATGAAGTCACACTACACCTCAAAAACCTAGAAAAGGAAGAGCAAAACAAAAGCAAATGTAGTAGAAGACAAGAAATAATTAAAATTATAGCAGAAATCAACAAAATTGAAACAAAAAAAAAACATTGAAAAAATTGATAAAACTAAAAGTTGGTTCTTTGAAAAAATAAATAAGATAGACAGGCCCTTAGCCATGCTAACGAAGAGAAGAAGAGAGAGAACTCAAATTACCAACATACGGGATGAAAAAGGCAATATCACAACAGATATTACAGAAATACAGAAGATAATTAGAAAGTATTTTGAAACCCTATATTCCAATAAAATAGAAGATAGTGAAGACATCGATAAATTTCTTAAGGCATATGATCTGCCCAGATTGAGACAGGAAGACACACACAATTTAAACAGACCAATAACAAAGGAAGAAATAGAAGAAGCCATTAAAAGACTACCAACCAAGAAAAGCCCTGGACCGGATGGGTATACAGCAGAGTTCTACAAAACCTTCAAAGAAGAATTAATACCAATACTTTTCAAGCTATTTCAAGAAATAGAAAAAGAAGGAGCTCTTCCAAATTCATTCTATGAGGCCAACATCACTCTGATCCCAAAACCAGACAAAGACACCTCAAAGAAAGAAAACTACAGACCAATATCTCTAATGAACTTGGATGCAAAAATTCTCAATAAAATTCTGGCGAATCGAATACAAAAACACATCAAAAAACTTGTGCACCATGATCAAGTAGGATTCATCCCTGGGATGCAAGGATGGTTCAATATACAGAAATCAATAAATGCTATTCACCACATCAATAGACTTAAAGAAAAGAACCATATGATCATCTCGATAGATGCAGAAAAAGCATTTGACAAAGTACAGCATCCCTTTATGTTCAAAACACTAGAAAAACAAGGGATAACAGGAACTTACCTCAACATTGTAAAAGCTATATATGCTAAACCTCAGGCTAGCATCATCCTAAATGGAGAAAAACTGAAGGCATTCCCTCTAAAATCTGGAACAAGACAGGGATGCCCTCTATCACCACTTCTATTCAATTTAGTTCTCTAAGTACTAGCCAGAGCAATTAGACAGACAAAAGAAATTAAAGGCATAAAAATAGGAAAAGAAGAAATTAAATTATCGCTATTTGCAGATGACATGATAATATACTTAACAGACCCAAAAGAGTCTACAAAGAAGCTGCTAGAGTTAATAAATGAATTCAGCAAAGTGGCAGGTTATAAAATCAACACGCATAAATCAAAGGCATTCCTGTATATCAGCAACAAAACCTCTGAAATGGAAATAAGGAAAACCACTCCATTCACAATATCCTCAAAGAAAATAAGATACTTGGGAATCAACCTAACAAAAGAGGTGAAAGATTTATACAATGAAAACTACAGAACCCTAAAGAGAGAGATAGAAGAAGATCTTAGAAGATGGAAAAATGTACCCTGTTCATGGATAGGCAGAACTAACATCATCAAAATGGTGATATTACCCAAAGTTCTCTACAGGTTTAATGCGATGCCAATCAAAATCCCAACGGCATTTCTTGTAGAAATAGATAAAGCAATCATGAAATTCATATGGAAAAACAAAAGACCCAGAATAGCAAAAGCAATTCTAAGCAGGAAGTGTGAATCTGGAGGTATAGCGATACCAGAGTTCAAACTGTACTACAAAGCAATAGTAACAAAAACAGCATGGTACTGGTACCAAAACAGGCAGGTGGACCAATGGTACAGAATAGAGGACACAGAGACTAATCCACAAAGTTACAACTATCTTATATTTGATAAAGGGGCTAAAAACATGCAATGGAGGAAGGATAGCATCTTCAACAAATGGTGCTGGGAAAATTGGAAATCCATATGCAACAAAATGAAATTGAATCCCTTTCTCTCGCCATCCACAAAAGTTAACTCAAAATGGATCAACGAGCTAGATATCAAATCAGAGACGCTGCGTCTAATAGAAAAAAAAAGTTGGCTCTGATCTACATATAGTGGGGTCGGGCTCCAAATTCCTTAATAGGACGCCCATAGCCCAAGAGTTAATAACAAGAATCAACAAATGGGACTTACTTAAACTAAAAAGTTTTTTCTCAGCAAGGGAAACAATAAAAGAGGTAAATAGAGAGCCTACATCCTGGGAACAAATTTTTACCCCCCCACACCTCAGATACAGCCCTAATATCCAGAATATACAAAGAACTCAAAAAATTAAACAATAAGATCACAAATAACCCAATCAACAAATGGGCCAAGGACCTGAACAGACACTTCTCAGAGGAGGACATACAATCAATCAACAAGTACATGAAAAAATGCTCACCATCTCTAGCAATCAGAGAAATGCAAATCAAAACCACCCTAAGATACCATCTCACTCCAGTAAGATTGGCAGCCATTAGGAAGTCAAACAACAATAAGTGTTGGCGGGGATGTGGGGAAAAGGGTACACTTGTACACTGCTGGTGGGACTGCAAAATGGTGAGGCCAATTTGGAAAGCAGTATGGAGATTCCTGGGAAAGCTGGGAATGGATCCACCATCTGACCCAGCTATCGCCCTTCTCGGACTATTCCCTGAGGACCTTAAAAGAGCGCACTATAGGGATATGGCTACATCAATGATTATAGCGGCACAATTCACAATAGCTAGACTGTGGAACCAACCTAGATGCCCTTCAATAGATGAATGGATAAAAAAAAAAAATGTGGCATCTATACACAATGGAGTATTATGCAGCACTAAGAAATGACAAAATCATAGAATTTGCAGGGAAATGGATGGCATTAGAGCAGATTATGCTCAGCAAAGCTAGCCAAGCCCTAATAAACAAATGCCAAATGTCTTCTTTGATATAAAGAGAGCAACTAAGAACAGAACAGGAAGGAAGAGCATGAGGAAAAGACTAACAGTAAACAAAGACGAATGGGGGGAGAGAAAGGGAGAGAGAAGGGAAAGCATATGGAAATGGTAGGAGACCTTCAATGATACACAAAATTATAAGAGGTTATGAGGGGCAAGGGGGAGGGAGGAAAAAGGGGAGAGAACTGAACAACAGCAGAGGAGGTAGAGAGGGAAGATGGTAGGGGAGGGGAGAGGAGGGGGGATAGTAGGGGATAGGAAAGGTAGCAGAATACAACAGTCACTAATATGCCATTATGTAATAATGTGAGTATGTAACAGATGTGATTCTGCAATCTGTATTTGGGGTAAAAATGGGAGTTCAAAACCCAATTGAGTCAATTGTATGAAAGATGATATATCATGAGCTCTGTAATGTTTTGAACAATCAATTAAAAAAAAGAAAAGTGAAAGAAAGAAAGAAAGAAGGAAGGAAGGAAGGAAAGAGGGAGGGAGGGAGGGAGGGAGGAAGGAAGGGAAAAAAACTGCATTGGTAATGGTGTGCACCTGGATAGCTCTTTTCTGACTGGAATGAATAGTTCAAAGATGACACAGAAATACTGCAATAAAGTTGGGTTTCCTTGATCTGAATGGAAATCAAAAATACATACATATCTATGACTTTGAGCAGAAATGTGGAAGAAGTTACTAAAAGGATGATTCACAAACACTCAGTTACAAGACCTAAATCCATTTATATATTTAGAATCAACAATTGAGGGGACATCCATGTCCTGAGAAAAAGCTCCAACAATATACTCATGGATATATTTCTTCAAGCTCTCCTCAGAGAACCCAGGGCCACTTGCAAATGTGACTGGCAATGGAATATGGGGAAAACATTTGGTTTTTCTTATTGGATATTCATTTAAAACTGATATTGTTCTTCAAAGACCTGAACTACCAACTAGTACATGGGTCAGAGTCGAACTGATGATGGTCAAGACAATGAATTTTTACCTAGTGCATCCCATCCCAGATCACCTCCCAAAGGGAATGCAGCCTGATCCCAAAGTATACTGTCACGAGCCAAGCATGGGCTGTGTGTGGACTGTTGCGCATAGTAGCCTCCTGAGGGAATAAGTTTGGCATTGGGAACTCCCTGTGGCACCCCCAAAGGGATTGACTGCTGATGCAGGTGAACTTCACCCTCAGGCCCTGCCAAAGATCCCACCCAGCACCTGAGATGGGTGTGACCTGCCAAGATGTCAACCAATCTGCTGACTGCAAGAAATCATGATCAAGTCTCTGCCCTTGAAACCTTACCCCTGCCTTTGATGTACCCCCTTAAATAAACCATCTGAGGCATATTTCATTTACCTAGTTTCAGGACCCATGGAGATTAGATCTATCAGGGGCTTTGCTTTCTGTAAATATATTTCAGAGTATTTGTGCTTTATTATTTACTAATTATTTGAGATTATAAATTTTAGGGTGGCTTGGATTATCCTGGGCAGGAAGAAGAACCCCTTAATGAGACGCTGGTCTTCATCCCCCTTCATACTATACAGTAAAAATAAATATACTTAGAAATTACCAGAATCGCCACATAGATCTCTGACCTGAAAATTAAGAGTTCCATGATATAAAGGGCCAAGTACAAGCCACTGAAACTACCCATTTATTCCTACCAAGATGGCAAATCAAAACTAAATTCACACTGGATGCAGTGGTACAGCCTGTAATCCCAGGCACCCAGAAGGGTAAGGCAAAAGAATCAAAAGTCTTAGGCAACCTGACAACTTAGGAAGACTCTATATCTCAAAATTTTTTAAAAAAAATGTAAAATGGCTGATGGAGTTCAATGATAGAGTATTCCTGATAGAGTATTTCCTTACTACAGGAAAAAAGAAAAATTCACATGTCTTAGGTGTTACAGGAATTTGTGTTGTAATCAAGACATAAAACTTTCAGGGGTGATAATTGTGACCCCTCAGAGTTTCATGTGTCCATTTCACTAACATCAAGATGGTTTTGAAACATCAAGATGGTTTACAGAAAATAATTAAATACTCTCACAAACTTTATCATGTGATGGTGCCACCTACAACTGTAATTTTTGATATCATATCTTCACTAGAGTAAATCAATATATTCCCTAGCACCAGGAATATGAATGTATCTATTGACTTAAAATTATCATAAGCAAAGTTATAAGAAGCCTACTCTCCCCTCAGTGCCTCTACTAGCATCAACTTTCCTGGATTTACAATACCTTATTTATGCACATGGCATGCCACATAATTTTTAATGGCTTTAATGAAAAGAATAAGATTTTGTGCACAATAGACATGATATACAAATTAATAAATAAACACCCATATATTCACCTGCCAACTTAAATAAAATATTACTGAAACTATCTATAAAACTTGCTTATTCCTCTTACCTCTGTCTTGAACTTATTGCATATCATACCCATGAGCATCAATATAGTTTTTCCACATGTATTCTTGCACATACTTAGCATTATTTTTCATACTTTCATACATGATATAAATTCTAGCATCACTATACATACCAGCAACTTGAATTTTATCTTAATAGTTGTAGGGGTTCTGTGTTTGGGATTGGAGTCTCTGATGGCTTCATGACTGTGGCATGCTTGGTGGCTAGGAAGTTTCTGTGCAAAGACACAGAATACCTGGCTTCTAGGAAGTTTCAATGCAAAGACACAGAACGTCTGGCTGCTTGGAAATTTTCTGTGCAAAGACACAGGATGCCTAGCTGCTGTAGCAATGCCCTACTTGAGGAGGTTCTGTGCTAGAGTCTTATCATCCTTGATCGTGATCTCAGGCACACAGCTCCTGGGAATAATGAAACTCTCTTGTTAAACAACCACAATGTTTCACCAAGCTTCACTGCACCTGAACCTGTCCACATAACAGTAACTTTTGAAAAATAGACTTTCTTGAGAGCTACACAAAGCTCCTAACATTGCACATTGCAATTATAGTATGTAACTGGGGAATAAGCTGCATAATGTTACTAATTCTATAACCTGCCTAATGACATAATGAACAATAATGTACTACTGATACCAGTGACCTCATTTAACCTTTATGATATAAATAAAGCTGGTAGCTTGGCGATTCTGCTATTCTGTCTTCTTTCCTGCCTCTGTATATTGTCTCTGTGTCTCTTTTTATTTTCCCTACAAATCTTATATTTAGAGAGTATTTATTCTGGCATTATGGGCTCTTCACATTTTCTCTTTTATATAAGCATTGGATTATATTCCCCAACACAATTATTAATTCTTCTATCTTCTATCTGTGGTCATTGTATTGTGATCAGTTTTTCAACATTACAAGTAGTTTTACAATAAATATTTTTGTACATATCCTTGTAAACATGTGCCAGCACTCTCTGAGACTAAAATTGTTGGGCCAAAGAGAATTTGCATTTTCATATTTAATGGAAAGTTCTTAATTATTCTCCAAAAGCTAATAGAATAAATTTATACTATCTACAATAGAGATTAGGATTTCTACTTTTTCATATCCTTGAATACTAGTTTTATTACTTTTTTAAAAATTGCAAATATGATACCCTTTATGGTTTAATTTTTTAATTCTTTTAATCATTTGTTAGGTGGCAAATATTTTCCTCTTTGCCTTTTGGCAATTCTACTTTAGTAGTTCTTCTACTATCCTTGTTATTGATATCTATTGATATTGGTGTAAGCAAAAATAACAAACACAGTTTTGGCACCATTATGAAAGCACAAATAACCTGGATGGAAGCAGACCTCAAACAGATCAGCATGCTTTCCTTTATTCCCCAGCAAAGTCAATCAATTAAGCATTGTAAGGGCTCATTTTCTGGGTACAAAAAAAAATAGCTCCCTGGTTACAGATCGGTCTAAGTTTTATGGTTCACAATGAGGGTGGTTTAATCATTGGACACTGAGACAGAAAGTGTTAGTTTGAGCAGTCAGGAAATAAGTTATAAAAAATCCGAAACTCATTGTCACTGGGAGAAGCTTTTAGAACCCGGTGTTCTCTACTTATCTTCTTCCTCTAGGATCCATTGTTTCCCAGAGCTTCACTGTTTGCTCTTCTCCTTCCAGGACTCACTGGCAATGGAAAGGGTACAAGTCAAGGGCCCAGCATTTCAGTACCCACCTCCTCCTTTCTGGACCCACTGGGATTGGGAAGGGATGAACCCGGGAACAGATGAAAGCTTGCTTTTTTCCCCTCACAGTCCATTATTACCAGGAAAGAATTTACTAAGGGAGGTTTAATGTTTGGCTAATTTCCTCTCTCCTCTGGAGACAGAGCGTCTTTCCATATTTTCCAGGGGCTGTCTTATAGGAACATTATTTTCCATAACCCTTCAATTGGCACTGTATATGTGTATGTGGAAGTGTTTATTTTTTCTAAATAATTTATAGTTCTTTATACATTCTAGATAATAATTATTTATAAGTTATGTTCTTTGAAACTATTTTATCCCTGTTTATGGCTTACAGGTTTAAGGCTTTTAAATTTTTTATTTTATTCTTTTAAATGTTTTCATCTTTTATTATATATAATTTAAAATTTTGATGTAATAAATTTATTGACCTTTTTTTCCTTTTTAAAAAGCTTTTTGCCTTTTATGTTTTAAGAAATCTTCTTTACCTTAATTTGGTGAGATACTCTTCTACTTCTTTTTAAACATATTAAAAATTTTAGTTTTCACAGAAAAGTGGTAGTTTCTCAAATGCCAGGATGCCTGACGGTGCTGGGTTTTCAATCACAGAGCCACTGTTCAGTAGGGCTTCTGAACCTCAAAACTGTTAGCTCTGGGAAATAGTTTAAACTGTTTCTTTGAAATTTCCCTTCCCTTTTTTTTTTCCTTGTTTTTTCTTTCTCTGAATATTCAGATGTTGGACTCCTTGATGGATCCTCTTATTGTTTGTTTTTATTTTTTCTCCCATCTTACATTTCTTTGTGAGTGTTCTGCTTATAGAAAGCTTACTTCACCTTCATCTTCTAAATCTCCAACTGATTTTTTAAATGCCTGCTAACAATTTTTAAATTTCTAAAAGCTTTTGATTCTCTCCATATTCTTTTTCTTTTTCTTTTTTTTTTTTTTTTGTGAGGGTGGGGTACTGGAAATTGAACTCAGGGGCACTCAAATACTGAGCCACATCCCCAGCCTTTTTTGTATTTTATTTAGAGACAGAGTCTCATTGAGTTGCTTAGCGCCTCATTGTTGCTGAGGCTGGCTTTGAACTCATGATCCTCCTGCCTCAGCCTCCAGAACCGCCAGAATTACAGACATGTGCCACCACACCTGCTCTCCGTGTTTTTTTTTTTAAGCATCTTAATCTTCTCATTATACGTTGCCTCATCTCTCAAATGATAGAAGAAGGAGAAAAACTCAGAAATTAGTTTAAAATTTGTTTTCAGTATTTTGCCTTGTCCCTATATCCTCTGAGTTTCCTTTCTTTTTGCTTTGATTTCAAATTGTGTTAGGTTTCATCAAATTCATGGTGACTATGGTTGTTTTTTCCTATATGAGAGTGGAACACTAAAATATAGGGCAGAAACTTGGCATGCACAGACACAGCTGCTTGGCAGGAAAGCAAAATACCAGGGTCTTTTTGCAAAAATCTCAGGTATATAATTAAACAAATGTTATCTGATAATTTATATGGATATGTTGGTTTTTGCTGTTCAGTTTATCCAGAGAAAAATCTAAAAAACTTTTAACTACAAAGTACAAATCACATTTCAGAATTCTGGGAACTAATTGGAGGAAGATAAAGAGAAGTGCAAATGTTCACTTAGGTCTCCTATTTTTAGTTTGATACCTTTTTTTTTTTCAGCCATGCTTGACCTGTCCTGGATAAGGCTTGGTTTAACCAGTCCAAAGGTAAACCTTCAGTTTTCTGTTGGGAGGAGGAAAATATAGTTTTCTGGATGCTCAGGAAATCAGGCATATTATTCTAAATGCTCCCATTGTGCATTTTAAACCGATTCTTCTTTTTAAAAATCCTATCCACACTTTCAATTTCAGAAATACTTGGTGTTACCATTTCCTGAGATTTCCTTGGGTTCTATATCATGAATCCTCCACTTTTGAACTTTTCCATCATTAGTGTTCACTGGGTTATTATAAAGTTTAGTTGAGATTTTGGGTTTAACATACCTTATGCATATATGTAATAAGAAAAAAATTCTTATTTTCTCCTATAGAAATTTAAAATTTGTTTAACTCCTTTCCCCTCAACCTCTTATTCCTCTTCTAATGAAATAAGAAACCCATTAAATTATAAAACTTATGTTATTCTAAAGTACAATCAAGAAACTTACAGGAGCTGAATAATAAGTTTAGCTACATAAATACTAATCATATAATCCAGCAATTTCAAAAAGCTACAAATAAAAGATAAGGGAAATGAAATGAAATTATGTGATTATAAAAGAGATAATTTTGACAAAATGCAGACATTGCAAAGCAACATAAGCAAGAAAATGCAACAGAAATATGGACAAAGGACCATATAACACAATTTTTAAAATAACTAAATTATCAATAAATATGAAATGTAGGCCCACTTTTAAAGCTAATTACAAATACAGAGAAAAAGAAGTTGCCATTTTCTCTATATTTTATAGATGTGGAATTAAAAATTTTAAATATTGAGAGCTGATAAAAATAGTACTCTTTATTATGGGGATATAAATTAATATAAATATGAAGACAACAAATTGATATTTTTAATGCATGTATTCTTTGGCAACATGAGCGCTGGGAAATTGTTCAGTAGATATATTTTCTTATGTGTGAAAGATGTCTCAGCATGATGATTGCAACAGAGTGTGGAATTGTCAAAAGCAAAAAAAAAAAAATGAAATAACCTACATACTTAAATTTAAATCAACAAAAGAATTGATTAAGGACATTAAAGTACATCTACATTAGGAATCATCAAACTTTTCTATAAAGGTTATTATGTAAAAGTTTTAAGATTTATGAGTCACATGAAATTTCTGTCATATCCTTCTTTTTAGAAATATAATTTTGCCATACATCCCCTATCTAAAGAGAGGACCACTATAACCAATAAAAATCTTTACTGTGCAAATATAGAAATTTTCCACTAACAATGTTTGGTAGAAAAAAAAAACATGAATTTGATTCATAGTATTAATGTTCTTTCTTATTCTAATGAAAAAAATGGTGTGGGTTAGACAGGTATACCATATACCTATCTTACTTCATTCCTATTCAATGGAAAAAACTCCTTGCTCAATCCAAGGCTAACCATTAGAATCATGTTCTGCATCACAGTTCCTTTTGCTTACACAAAATTCACAGCTATGTTTTTTATTCCTTCATGAGAAAGCTCCAAATTGTTTACCTATTAATTCCTTCTCTTCCTCTTCTCCATGTTCTCTTTAACCTATCCATTGAAACTTTTATCTCCTTTACTCCTATACAATTTTTCTTATAAAAGTCAGCAATCTCCTTGTGGTATTCAATTCCCATTATCTTACTTACCCTCTCCTTGCTCAGCATTTGATGTTGCTTTTTCCTTTACCAACTCATCTCATAACTTCACTTCTAGAAATTTGTTCTGGAGGAATCTGCTCCAAAGAAATTCATGTAAATATTTATTTATAAGAATCACTAATCTTGGAACATACCAAATATCCAACTATAGATTATTAAATAAGCTCATATATAGCCATGAAGTGGACTTCTATGCAGCCAAAGTTAGACACAGGCATATGAAAATTGGGGATCAAAAAAATGTTAGCATATGTTGGTCTTTTCCCCAATTCATATGATTAATAAAATGCATATTTCTTTTCTTAAAACTAAACACAGAATAACCTTATGCCCATATCTTTGTCAGAATCTCCCCCCCCCCTTTTCTTTTTCTTTGGTGCTGAGGATGGAACCCAGGGCCCACTGCAGGCTTAAAATGGACTCTACCACTGAGCTATACCTCCAACCCTGTCAAAGTACTTTTAAGTACACTATTCAGTATTTGAACAATGTTCCAAATCTTGTTTTGAAGATATAATATCTGGGTGGGATAAAGAGAAGTATGTGTACTGCACTCTGATCAATCTATGCTAGAGGCTTTGGGAGTCTAAGCCTTTATAATTGTGAATAAAATTTTGTGCTTCTGTGTGTTGGTGGATTTATATCTGAGAACACATTGTTTTGATCATCTTTTTATAAGGATCTGAGACTTGAAAAATAATAATAATAATTGTGCTGACTAATGCTAAGTTTTATTTTGATTAAACAAGGCCATGAAAGAAAATTGTACATGGGCCACAGTCTTTTCTCTATTAAATTGCTTTGGACAAGTTGTTCTTATACTTTATTCCACTAACTTCACTGAGGAACTTTCCACTAAATGTTTAATAATATTAATTGTGAGGATGTGGTTAAGAAGTTTTTGTTCTCAACTCCTCAATGTCTTTTTCATATGAATTCACAGAAGAAATTTTCCTCTAATTTTAGTGCTGAACCCAATGACTTTTCCCAAGTAATCTGTTGTTGTTTTTCTCCTCTTCATTTTAGTTGGAGAATGTGAGAAAGCTCTGGGGAAACATCTTGCTAGATTGCTGATAGAAATTCAAAATTGATATAATCCTGTAGAAAGAAATTTGTTAGCTATCAAAATTAAAAATACACTTACTCTTTAACCTAGCAATTCCATTTCTATAGTTTACACCTTTCCATAAATACATGCATGTTTAAACACACAAAATTATGTATGTTCAGATGGGTGCAGTGGCACATGCCTGTAATCCTAGCAGCTCAAGAGGCAAGAGGATCTTGAGTTCAAAGCCATACTCAGCAAAAGTTAAGCACTAAGCAACTCAGTAAGATCCTGTCTCTAAATATGGGGATGTGGTTCAGTGTTTGTGTTCCCCTGAGTTCAATCCTGGGTACAAAAAAAAAATTATATATATATATATATATATATATATATAAACACACACACATATATATACACACACATACGTATACACACACATATGTATGTTCAAATATCTTTACTGAAGCATTGTTTTTAATATCACAAAATTATAAACAATGAAATATTTATTAATAGGAGACTGATTAAATACATTTTGGCAGACTCTTATTATGGGACACCATTTACCTTAAAAAATGATGAATAAAGATTTTATATTTAGAAAGTTCTCCATGATATATAATTCAGTGGGGAAAAAAATACAGTACAGTGTGGTAGCTTTTTTCTTTATTCATGACTGCATGAAGATGCTCTGGAAAGTTGTACTAATGCCAGAAACATAAAAGTACTAACAGTGCAAGGGGATTATGGTAAAAATAGGATTGCTTATATGCATATCATTTTCTTTTAAGAAACATACAAATAGGGCTATGGATATTGTACAGTTTGTAGAGTGTTTGCCTACCATGTACAAGGCCCTGAGTTCAGTTCCCAGCAACACACACACACACACACACACACACACACACACACACAGAAACATGAGAATATAGTACTGGTCATAGATAAAATAAATACACAATTATACCACAACAAAATATAAAATTTAAATTAATCTTAGAAAAACAAAATTTGGCACATTAGTGTTTTGGGACCAACTCTAAATTCAAAATTCATAATTTTATAATCAAACTCACTGCTTTTGTCATTAACATGTGAAAACTTAAGTTGGACTGTTGAGTAGCATTGTATCATAAACTCAAATGTGAATAAAGGTGTTAAAATATTAAGTAAGGATTAATTTTATGGTAGATATAAGATGATCCAGCAGATGCATCATTTTTTTAGATTATAATTGATATTAAATACAAATTGAGAAATTCTAATGCCTAAATCATGGTTTTCAAGAAAACATATCCAGAAAATGTCTGAGGATGGCAAGGTACTATCTCATCTTAATGAGATAGTACTGGACTTAGGAATGAAAACATTTGATTTGAATCTTAATTTCTTATTTACTAGTTATATGGCCTTGAACTACCTGACCCTATTCCTCATAGTTAATTGGAGACACTAATTACCACCTCAGATAGTTATTCAAAGGGTTGAATGAAATTATGTTTCTGAAAACAAGGGACTGGCCAAAATTAAGTAAAACAACTATAGTTTCAACTTTCACAAAAATAAGAGTTGAGTGTTAAACTTTAAGATCCCTCCTAATTCAAATGTTCCTATTTGTCATTTTAATAAGGATCACTCATAGAAACCAAAATAACAAGGGTTAGCAATTTTGATTATTTTTTAATCCCTATTTTACTTTAGCTGTCCTAGGGGCTGAGTTTTACTAGTATCAAGAAAAATAACACATGAAAATTAAACTATACTGTAATTTTCCCAAGAGTGAGAACGTTTAAATGCTGCTGGTGACAGTAATGTTTTTCCTAACTCTGAAATTAAATTCATTCAAAGGGCCAGGCATTTGTACTATGGTGCATTTCCCACATCCTTGAAGAAACTGAGGGATTTATTTTCTCAATTAAATATTGAAAAAAAGAGAGATGAATCATTTATATGACTATACTGTATACAAAAAGCCATGTATATTGTACATTCTGTATAACTTCAATGATTTCCAATGTTAACGTAGACTAGGCAAAAATTATTAGTTGTCATTACCACCTAGCTTCCTTGTCTGAGCAAAAGAAGGTAACTGTGAAATGTATGGGTAAAGAAGGACACGAGAGGCAAATATATTTTTGAAACATTACTAAATATGTTTTTCAAGCACCTTTAATGCATCTGACTGTCTCAGATTCAGACCTAGGTTTTTTTCCATTTTTGTCATATTAATATTATTTTAACTCTCATATCTTTCAGAAAACCTAGTATTCAAATATTTTAGCAATATCCTTGGACATTTCATAAATGTAACAATACCTTGCTATAATGCAAAAGAAGAGAAATACAATTAGATTAAATGGTAAAAATATAGCAAAAATATTTTCAGTGACCTACTAATAATCAAACAGAAGAGACTGCTGCAGTGAGTACATACAAAGGTTCCTCATCTCAAACATCTGAGACTTACTCTGCCAAGGTCATACTACCATCACAACCAAGATTACTGCCCTCACATCACTGCAGGACAGGTTCTCCTCCACTCCCAAAGTACTACTTCTCAGTGAAGAAACTCACGCATGGAAGAAAAAAGTGTGCATTTAATCAAAGTTAAATGATTTACGGGAAATATATAGCCATTCCTGGGACTGTTTTATTGACATAATAAAATGACATATATAAATGTTTTAAAATGAACTGTATAAACATTTTAAAAGTGTGATACACATGAATCATTACTTCAATCGCTATGTGTAATGAATCAATCCAGATATCGAAACAAGTATCTAATGTATGTAGTAAAATACTGTATTTTTGAACCATCACGATGGACTCCTAAAGTTCTCAGATAGGAACACAAATGTTGATTTAGATAATCTCCATCTGGAAGCCATTTGCACTTTCTGTATACATGGCTGAAGATATCCTAGGAATGCAGAATATATTCTTTTCTATTTTTAGATATACCAACAAATTTTACTATATACACATACATATAAACATATACATTATATACTTTTATAAACATACACATATTCACATATACACTAAATATATCATATTACCCTTTAAAATTATTTAAGTCATTTCATAACAGTTTCATAAATACTACCATTTATATATAACAAATTAATAATAAAATAAAAGATATAAATTTTAAAATAAAATATAAGAAACAGGATCAAATGATGTACTTAAAGTAATAGAAGACTGTGCAAAGAGTATGAATCATAAAACAAGATAAGGCTTGAAATCTTATACTTTATAAGCTATGGGATTTGGGACAAATTAATTTCTATAAGCTTTAACTTTAAAAAGAGATGGACAACAATAATAATACTGTTCATGAAGCATGGTTGTAAAAGTTAACAATAGCTTAAGTAAAGAGATTAGCATATGATTGCTATTGTTATTGCTATTGTATCATTTTTATTTTCATCATCCACAAATTATAAAGATTCACTGACATTTAGAAATTTATCTTCAATGGAAAGTAAAAAAAGAAGAGCACTATCATCTACAGGTTGTAACCTAATGGTCATAAGGAAAGGTCACCCATGCTCAAATATTACTGTACCACAACTCAGATTTTACCAATGCTCAATCCTTTGTCTTAAACTACAGAAAGTCTGGCTGTTAAAATTCAAATAATACTAAGGTAAGATTTAAATCATAGAAGAAAAAAGAAGAAAGCTGGCATGTACAACTTTCATCATCTTTCCCTTGGATGCACTTTTCTGAGATATGTGGATTCATGTAAACTTTTTGCAGATTTCAGCCAAGATCTGTCAACTGCACTTGTGAAAGCTGTTACTAGCTTAGTGATGTACACTTCCATGTGTGCTCTCCCTCCTCCTTTATCCCACTCTCCTTTCTCCCTCACTCCTGCTTCCCTGGAATTGCATTCTTCAATAAATTTAGCACTTAAGTTCTCATCTCAAGCTTTGTTTTCCAAATAATCTGAACTAACAATCTTAAATAGAATCCACAGGGGAAATACCATGCAGTCGACCATAGTGCAGTTAACACCTTTTGCAGTGGAACAAGGGCCATAAGTTTCCAAACTCTTTTAATCAGCTTGTCCATTGCTGTTATCAAAAGATCTGACAAGAACAATTTTAGAGGAGGAAAAGTTTATTTGGTGCTCATAGTTTCAGAGGTATCAGATCACAGAGAGCCCACTGCATTGCTCTGGGCCCAAGTGAGGCAAAATACCACTGCAGAAGGATGTGACAGAGAAAAGAAACTCAGGAAATGGCAATCAAGTAGCAGAGAGGGGCTAGGGTTGTGATTCTGTGGTAGAGTGCTCACCAAGCATGTGTAATACCCTGGGTTCTATCCTCAGCACCACATAACGATAAATAAATAAAGGTATTGTGTCCATCTACAACTAAAAAGTATGGGAGAGGGGGAGGGAGCTCCTCTTACCCTCAGGAAAATTAAAGCCCAAAGGCACACTCCCAGTGACAAAAATCCAACAGCCACAATCTACCTGCATACTGTTACCACACATTAATCCATACCAGTGCATTAATCCACTGATTAGGTTAAGCCACTCATAACCCAATGATCTCACTACTGAACATTCTTACATTGTCTTACACACGAGACAATCTTCAACTGAGGAGTGAACTAATAGGGCAAATGAAAAGACAGAGAAGAGCTCATCTAGGTTGGTGTTATGGTTTAGACATGTTTCCCAAAAGCTCATTTTTTTTTCCAGTTTCACTGCTATAAACCCAGTCAATAAACAGACATTTCTCAAAAGAAGATACAAGGGCTGGGGATGTGGCTCAAGTGGTAGCGCGCTTGCCTGGCATGCGTGCGGCCTGGGTTCGATCCTTAGCACCACATACCAACAAAGATGTTGTGTCCGCCGAGAACTAAAAAATAAATATTAAAAATTCTCTCTCTCTCTCTCTCTCTCTCACTCTCTCACTCTCTCTTTAAAAAAAAAAAGAAGATACAAATGGCCAACAAATACATAAAAAATATTCAACATCATTAGCAATTGGGGAAATGCAAATCAAAACCAAGAATAAAAATAATAATAAATGCTGAAGGGGATATGGAGAAAAGGGAGCAGTTTTACACTGTTGGTGGGACAGTAAATTAGTGCAATATTATGGAAATCAGTATGGAGTTTCCTTAAAAGGCAAGGCATGAAATCACCCTATGACCCAGCTATACCACTTCTTGGTATTTACCCTGAAGAATGAAAGTCATCTTACTACAGTGATACATACATGTCAATGTTTATAACGACACAATTCACAATAGCCAAACTATGGAACCAGCCTAGGTATTCATCAATGGATGAATGTATAAAGAAACTTATGTACATACATGAATACACCATAGTGAATCTTATCATCATATACATACATAAGAAATTAATTTTAAAAAGACTATGGGGAAATGGCAGAAAGATCAACAGAGGGAAGGGAGCAGGGGGTGGGGAAAGAGAAGAGGAAGAAGAGATACTGGGGCCCGAATTAGAATAAGATATATTCTGTGTTTGTGTGATTATATCAAAAAGTATTCTACTGTCTTGTGTAATTAAAAAGAACCAATAAAATAAAAAAAATGCAGTATGTGTACATAATTGAGATTTATTCAGCCATAAAGAAAAATGAAAGTATATCAGTTGCAGGAAAATGGATGGAACTAAAGACCATCATGTTTAGCAAAATAAGTCAAACTCAGAAGGTCAAGAGTCTTGTGTTTTCTCTATATGTGGAAGCTAAGGAGGAAAAAATAAAACAAAGTTTGAGTGGATCTCCTAAAAATAAAAAGATCAGTAGAGAAAAGAAACTAAGGGGTGACAAGAGGAGAACAAAGGGGGAAGTGCTAGGAAGTGATACTGGCCAAATTATTTTGTTATATTGTGTGCATGTACAAATATGTAATAACAAATGCCATCAATATGTACAACTATAATGCACCAAGAAAGGAAAAGAAGAAATTTAAAAAAAAAAAAACTGGTTCAAACCAACATTTTTTTATAATGGACCCTGAAAAAACCTTTACCTGTTCTCTCAACTTTTGTTCTTTTTCCTATGACCTGATTCATTCTTATGGAAGTCATAATTTTAAATAATTTGTATCATGCTATTCCACTTTCAACAGCTTCTAGTTTGTAACATAAATCCAAAGCCCTCTTTCTTCTCTTCCTCATTTACCATTCTCTTTTGCTTTAATTGGTATTTGATCACAATGATCTAAGACCACAACTAAACAACTTTATTGCAATCCAAACCATCTCATAAATGATCATTTTTTTTCAATGTTCTGAAGATTGAAACAATAAAGCTTCATGATAGAAAGAAACAAAGAATGTTTTCAAAAGCTTGTAAAAATTAGCCACTCACTGAACAAAAATAACTTAGAGTAATTGGATTATTAGTTGAACAGGGGTAGTAGTTCCCCAGTGAATAGTACTGGGACAGGAAATTTACCCATGCTGAAGAAAAGACATTATACTCTGTTAGGATATTTTTTCAGTGTATATTTGACTTTTTTTCTCTTCGTTTTCTCTTCAGTTTTTTTCTTATTTACTTAATGACACTATTATTGACAATAGAGTTTCAGGGTTTATGTTCAAATTCAATAACTTTGATTCTTAGGGCATACTTGCTTTTTGCCCCACGTTCTTCCATGCCTGCAGAATACCTCAATTCACACAGGCTCTGAAAGTGGGTTTTTGAATGATGACAGGCATAAAAGAAACATTATGTTTTCCTCCATTCATTCATAAATAATTTGATCACTCTGCCAATGTTTTCTGAGGGAGCTACTATGTCCCTTTGCTAGGTGCTGAGGAACACAAAAATGAATAAGATACAGTTCTTACCTTCCAGAAACACATATAAGAAAGTCTATGTAAAGAAATAGTCATAAGTTTATCCAATATGTTTTTCATCAGGAAATGTGTAAGTTTTTATTTAAAGAGAGAGAGAGAGAATTTTAATATTTATTTTTTAGTTTTTCGGCAGACACTAAACATACACAGATATACACATATACACTAAATATATCATATGACCCTTTAAAATTATTTAAGTCATTTGTATGTGGTGCTGAGGATCAAACCCGGGCCGCACGCATGCCAAGCGAGCGCTCTACTGCTTGAGCCACATCCCCAGCCCAGGAAATGTGTAAGTTTTAAGACCAATGTTATTTTGAGTAGTATGGCACCTGCTTAGCATGTGAAAAGTCCAGGGTTCAATATCCAAAACTGAAAAAGTTAGTACAATTAAATTCCCTTGCCTGAATGGCAAAGACTTCTTTAAAGAAATGCTTGTATTAGTTGTTCAAGAATGGACTCAAATTTGCTAGGTTGATAAAGTATCTTGCAGACAGAAGGGATAAATGTACAAAAGAGAAGAACCAAACTACCTGGTGTGTTTGGGAAACTAGATAGCTATGGTACAAAGAGGAAAATAGGCTCACATCAAAGCAATTGGAGAGAAGTCCTAAACACAATACAAAGATTAATTGAACCCATGCTTTAAGAAAAATGTGCATGTTCCATGGTGAGGAGAAACATTACCACTGGAGGGAAATCATAGGTAAATGTCCAAAGACTAATGACAAATTTGTGTGACTGGACCTTAGAGTATGATACCAGAGACCAAGTGCAAAAGACTGTAAAAAGATCTGGGATTGTCATCATAGCCAATGGGAAGCAAGTGAAAGTCTTTTGCATACTGTATTTTTATAAACACCTAGAAATGGAATGGAAGATGAACAGATTTAGGGAGAATAATAGGAGGCCATCACAGGAATTAAGGTAAAAGAACACAGTAAATAAGAATGCCAGGTATGATTTGAAAAATCTTGTGGTAGGTTAATGTAATGTGATCTTAGGTTTAAGGAAGAAGAGAAAGACAAAACAAAGATGACTCAAATCTCTAGCCTGGGAGAAAAAGTGGAGGAGGATGCCACTGTAACTGGGAACATGGGAACAGAAGTTGTTTTGAGTCAGAAAGTGGTAAGTCTAATTTTAGAAACTGCAAGGTTTAAATGTCTGCAGAAAATGCAATAATTTATTGAACACAAGATTCTGGGCCTCAAAATAAATAGTATAACTGCAAACATAGTTTTCACACTGAAACCTTAGAAGTAGATGAAGTGATAGAAGGAGAGTGTGTAGAAGAGAAAGGAAAATACTAAAATGACAAGATAGAAGTTATTCTTATTCAACATGGAAAATACTTCAGGCTTTTTGTGAAATTTAAACTGTTCAAAATTCATAATCAAAAACAAATCTGCCTTTCTGCTTTTTCCTCCTATAATTCTTTATCAACTAACCACCATTCAAAATTCCCCTTTACTGATTTTCTTTCCCATTGTAGAATAAAAGACTCTATACTGGTTAAGAAATAGTTCTATAAAACAGAAAGCCATTGCCCCTGCCTACCACCCTTGCAGAGATAAGAAATTCTGAGATATAGCCAGATACATGACAAAAAAGAAAAAAAAAGAATCAAGTATACCTTTCTGGATACACATGTAAATTCAGGCTGTCATTCTTTACTAAACTTCAAGAAAACCATTAGACAACAAAAAGCTTAGGTTTCCATTTGAAACTGTCTGTTGAACACCATGGCCCACAAGGCCCAGATGATGAAACCCACTCACCTCTGACTCTGCTCCTGCCACCCCGCCTTGGCAAGCTGTCATTGCTTAGATTGACTTTACTGTGCTTTTATAACATGAGAGTTTCTTTACTGTTGCAGGACATGCTACTCCTACTACCAAGAGAACATTCTCCCAGATATGTACATGTCCCCAGACAGATTCACTTCATTTAGGACCTTGTTCAGAAGCTAGTCATCTTCTCAGAGAAATTATCTCACACATACTCACAGATAATCAATCACAAGCTCTCACTGTCTCACCTCTTACCCTTATCCCATGATTATTGCTAAGGTTATATTATAAATTTTTTTTTTATTGGTTATCTTTCTCACCCACAAATCTATAAGCATCCAAGAGGATGGCACTTCTCTTTTATTTACTATTGTATGTCCAGAACCACAGCTGGGGCTCACTGAGAAGTTTTTTGACAGAATGAATAAAGAAATTGATTTATTGCACTTCAAATCTCAAATATTCCTCCATGATTTTCTATGCATTGTGGAAAAAAATAGATTGATGTTTACACAAAAACTAATGGAAACTGTTTTCTCTTGATTTTGCCTTTAAATTGTAGAATTTAGAAATGCTCAATAATGAGCTCCAGCCTCAGAGAATATGGACTGGGGTATAGGACTTGCGCATATACTCTTATGATGAAATAATTAAAAGACAGAGTTGCAGAAAAATGGAATGAAACTCTCACTAAGTTTTTTGTTACTATGTATATTCTTAGTCAATAAACCCAAACTATAATACTATATATGGGCTGATGAATATTTTCAATATTTTTTAAAGATTTTCTAGTTGTAATGGGACACAATGTCTTTATTTTATTTATTTGTTTTTATGTGGTGCTGAAGATCAAACTTAGCACCTCGCACATGCTAGGTGAGTGCTCCACTGCTGAGCCACAGCCCCAGCCCCTATTATTTTCAATATTTAAAGTGGGATCCTTATAATCAAAATAGTATGTAAAACTAGGATTTTTAGGTTCCAAATACTGAAGTCCTATCAATAAACAATCAGTTATTCAATAATTTTTTCAGCTTAATCATCCTTTCACATGATTTTGTTTGTGCTTTGTTTTAACATTAATATAACTAAAAGTGCTATATTGGCCAATTTTTGGTTCACTTGTTTGTTTAAAGTTAAAGGAGTCCTCACATTCATGAATGAATTAATTTATGTAACTACATCTCAGTTTCCACCATCTATGGTCATATTGTTCTAATTGTAATTTTGGTTTTTCAAAGTAGAATAATAAGTATATTACAAACTGCTTCAAGTATTTTCTTGAGACCACTATAAATGTAGAGTAGAAAAAAATAATGAAAACTAACATTGGTTGACAACCTACTTTTAAGCCAAACCCTGTAAAATCTTTCCTGTTTTATTTTTACAATGCAAGTACTCTCAATTTCTAAAAAAATGAATTAAAATTCAGAAAAATTACCTAACTTGACCAAGTTTTTCAAAACTAGTCAATTCCAAAATTAATATTCCAGAAGAGTTTTAATTCCAGAGGTCTTTTCCCTTCATACAAGCAACATGATTTCTCAGGAGAGAAAACCAAGATACAAATTAGAGAACTGGGTTACCTTGAAAGACAGGCAGGCAGGGAGAGTAATAAAATTAACATTGGCTCTGCCCCTATGGAGTTTAACTCTTTGTGTGTATGTGTACAAAAATTTCACATTCACCTTCTTATACAGGACATAAACTTTTAATATTTGTTCTAATAATCGTTCCAGTAATACAATAACCCACATTGATAAGACACCTGGGTTGAACATATATTCTGTGTCACAGGAAAAGAGACCACAAAAGAGACCACAGCTTCATCTGAACATCCTTCTCTAACTAGAGTCCAGTAGCTTCATCACAAAGCATTGTACACCATCCTCAGAGATTCCAAAAAAGAAAAAAGTTAAACCTGTAGGGCAAGGATTTTTTTACTGGATAGTCCAGCAAGGGCAAGGATTATTCTCTCTTACTTGGATGTTCTTAACTGTCTCCCTTTGCCAGGTGATTCTTCCCAATTGTTTATAATTAAAGCTAAACCTAACCCGAAAAAAAAACATCTAAAATGGAAGCAATCAGGGAAAAAATCAAATTATCCCTGTTTCAGGATGAGCAGAGCCACATCTGAGAGGTTTCTATCATCAACCACCTCCCTACCCCCTTACCAAACAGGCAGGAACAATACAAGATGTCACGAGACCCTTTGCTCCTATGTCAGAATCACAGTAAATAGTAGGGGAAGAGAAGGTTCTGCACATAGAAATAAAAAGGATGCAAACAGAGCTGAGCCAATGCAATCATCTATAATTTTTAAAAAACTAATAAATATTTTAGAAAGGATTCAATATTACTTTTGATGCTGCTTTTATTTTATATGCAGTTTCAAACAAGGAATCCTGTGTGCTATATATATATACAGTTTCAGAAACAGAAAATGAGCAACTCATGATAACTGTCCAGAGGATTCAAAGGAATTTTATATCAGACATAAAGGTAACATGAGTAGCATTTCTATAAATGACAGAAGCTAATACTGGAGTTAAAGAAAGGTTGATATTAGTTGAATAGGTCTTCAAATTATTATTTAATAATTCTGCTGTTAACACATGAAAGTATAAGAATGAACATAAAAATATTTGCTTAACTTTTGTATTAAATTTTAAATTACATTTCTTTTTCTCCTAGGAAGATAATTTATTTAAAGATACATCTTAAAGGATAACATTAAGGTAATTAATAGACTATTAAAATTCATACATAGTTAAAATACTACTTCAGAGTATATATCACAATTTAAATTATTATAGTCAAATATAGTTCTGTTAACCCAACAGTCTTGGTGGTGGGTGGGTGGGAATGGCTTTTTAAAGGCAACAACAAAACAAAAATGTTTACAGAGGCTTATATATTTTAAAAGATTAATTATAATGTTTCATTACTAATTGTAATGGCAAATTAACTTTCATGGACCTTGTACAGACTTAATGAAATGGAAAGATTTTTTAACTAGATTTCATAAATGTTTTCAATACTGTGGCAATATAATTTCTCTCTAAACAGCTTAGTGAATATTTTTATATATGTAGAGTAAAATGCATAATCCAGTAATTATGCTAAAAAAAAATTTTAAATGATAATCTACTCCAGGATTCCAACATGGCGGTGGGTGCAGAGAGATCAAGTCCCTGACCTCTTCAGCTGTGCAGGCATAGGGAGTCGTAAATAACCTAAATCTGTTTACTCAGGATCACTAGGCAATGCTGAGCTGACGTGGATCTGGGGCGAACAGTCTGGGCCTCTCAGAACACACACTGAGCCCGGATCGGCTGAATTCAAGCTCCCGTTCCCCTGCTTCCTGCAGACAAATAGCTGTGATTCAGCACTAATCCATCTGGCTGAAACAACTGGTCATTCCTACCGAGCCTTCATAGGTAGTGGCCACAGGTTTGAAACAGGGCTTGGGAGAGACAGTAAGGAGCCACCCGTTGCATTGGTCGCCCAGCAAAGGGAAACGAACTGTTGCCATTTGCAAGAGACACCACCATGGCAGAGAACTGACATCATCAGACTGCGGTGGAGGAGATAACTTCATTGAAACCTGCGGCTACAGGTGTGTAATTCCCTAGCCTTCCCTCTCCACACATCGGGGAAACCTTAAAGGCCCCTCCCAGCTTTCCCGTAAGGGCCCCTCCCAGCTCTCCCGTGAGCACGATAGCCAGCCCAAGGGAATCAGAGGTGGCAGGGGACCCGCGGCACAGAACTACCGCTCCCACCAGGGCTGACAGCTGAGGTCACTTGCACCGGCTCCCGGGGGCATGGCTACCGGAGGGCAAGTAAAATTCGCTGAGGATTCTCAGCCCCAAGCTCTACAAACTTAGGGTCTGAGGGAATGGCAAACTGGAAGAGTGTGCCCAGTCGTTCATAAAACAGGGCTCCCGGGAGAGCAGACCTGGCGTGTAGCCAGTATTGTGGTGAGCGGCACCCGTGAGAGGGGCCTGGCTAGAGGAAAAGTGGGAAGTGACTAGACACAAGAGGAGGCCCTAGGCACTCAGGATTGGAGACTCGCCCAGTCTGGGAGGAGTTGCTGCACAGTGTTTGGTTCCCGCGTATTGACGGGAGAAACTTGGCCTGGTGGGCACAGCGCCACCTACTAGAAGAGAAGCTAATCAAACTCTAAGACTGCATTTATTAGTTTTTTTTTTCTTTTTTTAATTTCTCTTTTTTTTTTGATTTGGGTTTTTCTTTCATTTTTATTTTTCTTTCTTGTTTTTTTTTAATTTTTTTTACAATTTTTTTTAATTTTTTTCTTCTAATTTTAATTCTAATTTTTTTATAACTTTTTTTAAAATTTTTTTTTCTTTTTTTTTTCCTATTTTTTTCTTCTTTTGTCTTTTCATTTCTTTTCAATTATCTTATCCCCCCTTCCTTGAATTCGACCTGCTAATTCTCATTCTCTTTAGTGACTTCTTCCCTTCCCTTCTAATACCTTTCCTCCCAAGCATCAAATTAATTTATAGGAGTAAACAGTAACTCAGCAGTCAAACAGAACAAGAAGTAACATGAGCAGCTTCAAAAAGCAAGGAAGAAAAGGAGTACAAACAATGCAGGACAGCCTAAATATTCAGGAGGATCTAGAGTCATCAGAAAAATGGTCATATAAAGAACTCAAGGAACACCTTAGACAGATGGAATGAAACCTTAAAGAGGATACAAGACAGCAAATTCAAGCAGCGAAAGAACAATTGAGAATGAATTACATAAACAGATAAAAGAAGAAGTTAAGCATCTTTATCAGGAGATAGAAATTATAAAATAATCAAACAATAATTCTAGAAATGAAGGAAATGATAAACCAAATTAAAAACTCAATTGAGAGTATCACTAACAGAGTGGAGCAAGTAGAAGCCAGAACGTCAGATAATGAAGACAAAATATATCATCTTGAAAACAGTCTAGCCAACTCAGAAAGGCTGGTAAAAAATCACGAGAAAAACATCCAAGAGTTATGGGATAACATAAAAAAAGCCAAACTTACGAGTCATCGGGATAGAAGAAGGTACAGAGATTCAAACCAAGGGAATGAGTAACCTGCTGAATGAAATAATTACAGAAAACTTTCCAGAAATAAAAAAGGAAACAGATATACAAATTGAAGATGCATACAGGACACCGAGCACACAAAATCACAGTAGACCAATGCCAAGACACATTGTTATGAAGATATACAATATACAGAACAAAGACAAAATATTAAAAGCTACAAGAGAAGGGAGGCAGATTACATTCAGGGGTAAACCAATAAGGTTAACAACGGATTTTTAATCACAGACACTGAAATCAAGAAGGTCATGGAACAATGTATTTCAAACACTGAAAGACAATGGATGCCAACCAAGAATTCTGTATCCAGCAAAATTAAGCTTCAGGTATGACAATGAAATAAAAATCTTTCATGATAAACAAAAGTTAAAAGAATTTGCAGCCAAAAAACCAGCATTGCAAAGCATTTTGAGCAAAACACTACACGAGGAAGAAATGAAAAACAATAACCAAAACCATCAGTGGGAAGTGCCTCAGTAAAGACAGAGGGCGAGGGGAAAGATAATCATGGAGAAACAAACTAATTTTTTTTAAAAAAAATGATAAATAATCAAACATGGATGGAAGTACAAACCATATATCAATAGTAACTCTGAATGTTAATGGCTTAAACTCTCCAATAAAGCGACATGGGCTGGTAACATGGATTAAAAAAACAAATCCAACAATATGCTGCCTCCAGGAGACACATCTGATTGGAAAAGATATACACAGGCTGAAGGTGAAAGGATGGGAAAAAATATACCACGCATACGGTCCTCGTAAGCAAGCAGGGGTGGCCATCCTCATATCGAATAAAATCGACTTCAAGACCAAGTTAATCAAAAGGGATAAAGAAGGACATTATATACTGTTAAAAGGAACCATTCACCAACAAGATATAACAATTATCAATATTTATGCACCAAATAATGGTGCTGCGACATTCATAAAACAAATTCTCCTCAAGTTCAAGAATCAAATAGACCACAACACAATAATTATGGGTGACTTCAACATATCTCTCTCACCATTGGACAGATCCTCCAAACAAAAGTTGAATAAAGAAACTATAGAACTCAATATCACAATCAATAACCTAGACTTAACTGACATATATAGAATATATCAACCATCATCAAGTGGATATACTTTTTTCTCAGCAGCACATGGATCCTTCTCAAAAATAGACCATATATTATGCCATAGGGCAACCCTCAGTAAATATAAAGGGGTGGAGATAATACCATGCATTTTATCTGATCATAATGGAATGAAACTGGAAATCAATGATAAAAGAAGGAAGGAAAAATCCTACATCACATGGAAAATGAACAATATGTTACTAAATGATCAATGGGTTACAGAAGACATAAAGGAGGAAATCAAAAAATTCTTAGAGATAAATGAAAATACAGACACAACATATCGGAATCTATGGGACACAATGAAAGCAGTTTTAAGAGGAAAATTCATCGCCTGGTGGTCATTCCTCAAAAAAAGAAAAAACCAACAGATAAATGAGCTCACACTTCATCTCAAAGCCCTAGAAAAGGAAAAGCAAAACAACAGCAACTGTAGCAGAAGTCAAGAAATAATTAAAATCAGAGCGGAAATCAATGAAATGGAAACAAAAGAAACTATTGAAAAAATTAACAAAATTAAAAGTTGGTTCTTCGAAAAAATAAATAAGATTGACAGACCTTTAGCCATGCTAATGAAGAGAAAAAGAGAGAGAACTCAAATTACTAACATACGGGATGAAAAAGGCAATATCACAACAGATGCTACAGAAATACAGAAGACAATTAGAAATTATTTTGAAAACCTATATTCCAATAAAATAGAAGATAGTGAAGACATCGATAAATTTCTTAAGTCATATGATTTGCCCATACCGAGTCAGGAGGATATACACAATTTGAACAGACCAATATCAATGGATGAAATTGAAGAAGCCATCAAAAGACTACCAACCAAGAAAAGCCCAGGACCGGATGGGTATACAGCGGAGTTTTACAAAACCTTTAAAGAAGAATTAATACCAATACTTTTCAAGTTATTTCAGGAAAGAGAAAAAGAGGGAGCTCTTCCAAATTCATTCTATGAGGCCAACATCACCCTGATTCCGAAACCAGACAAAGACACCTCAAAGAAAGAAAACTACAGACCAATATCTCTAATGAACCTAGATGCAAAAATCCTCAATAAAATTCTGGTGAATCGAATACAAAAACACATCAAAAAAATTGTGCACCATGATCAAGTAGGATTCATCCCTGGGATGCAAGGATGTTTCAATATACGGAAATCAATAAATATTATTCACCACATCAATAGACTTAAAGATAAGAACCATATGATCATCTCGATAGACGCAGAGAAAGCATTCGACAAAGTACAGCATCCCTTTATGTTCAAAACATTAGAAAAACTAGGGATAACAGGAACTTACCTTGACATTGTAAAAGCTATCTATGCTAAGCCTCAGGCTAGCATCATTCTGAATGGACAAAAGTTGAAGGCATTCCCTCTAAAATCTGGAACAAGACAGGGATGCCCTCTATCACCACTTTTATTCAATATAGTTCTCGAAACACTGGCCAGAGCAATTAGACAGACGAAAGAAATTAAAGGCATTAAAATAGGAAAAGAAGAACTTAAATTATCACTATTTGCAGATGACATGATTGTATACCTAGAAGACCCAAAAGGGTCTACAAAGAAACTACTAGAACTAATAAATGAATTCAGCAAAGTGGTATGATATAAAATCAACACGCATAAATCAAAGGCATTTCTGTATATCAGCGACAAAACTTCTGAAACGGAAATGAGGAAAAATACTCCATTCACAATATCCTCAAAAAAAAAATAAAATACTTGGGAATCAACCTAACAAAAGAGGTGAAAGATTTATACAATGAGAACTACAGAACCCTAAAGAGAGAAGTAGAAGAAGATCTTAGAAGATGGAAAAATATACCCTTTTCATGGATAGGCAGAACTAACATTATCAAAATGGCGATATTACCAAAAGTTCTCTATAGGTTTAATGCAATGCCAATCAAAATCCCAATGGCATTTCTTGTAGAAATAGATAAAGCAATCATGAAATTCATATGGAAAAATAAAAGACCCAGAATAGCAAAAGCAATTCTAAGCAGGAAGTGTGAATCAGGCGGTATAGCGATACCAGATTTCAAACTATATTACAGAGCAATAGTGACAAAAACAGCATGGTACTGGTACCAAAACAGGCGGGTGGACCAATGGTATAGAATAGAGGACACAGAGACTAATCCACAAAGTTGCAACTATCTTATATTTGATAAAGGGGCTAAAAGCATGCAATGGAGGAAGGATAGCATCTTCAACAAATGGTGTTGGGAAAACTGGAAATCCATATGCCACAAAATGAAACTGAATCCCTTTCTCTCGCCATGCACAAAAGTTAACTCAAAATGGATCAAGGAGCTTGATATCAAATCAGAGACTCTGCATCTGCTGGAAGAAAAAGTTGGCTCCGATCTACATATTGTGGGGTCGGGCTCCAAATTCCTTAATAGGACACCCATAGCACAAGAGTTAATAACAAGAATCAACAAATGGGACTTCCTTGAACTAAATAGTTTTTTCTCAGCAAGAGAAACAATAAGAGAGGTAAATAGAGAGCCTACATCCTGGGAACAAATTTTTACTCCTCACACTTCAGATAGAGCCCTAATATCCAGAGTATACAAAGAACTCAAAAAATTAGACAATAAGAAAACAAATAACCCAATCAACAAATGGGCCAAGGACCTGAACAGACACTTCTCAGAGGAGGATATACAATCAATCAACAAGTACATGAAAAAATGCTCACCATCTCTAGCAGTCAGAAAAATGCAAATCAAAACCACCCTAAGATACCATCTCACTCCAGTAAGATTGGTAGCCACTATGAAGTCAAACAACAACAAGTGCTGGCAAGGATGTGGAGAAAAGGGTACACTTGTACATTGCTGGTGGGACTGCAAATTGGTGCGGCCAATTTGGAAAGCAGTTTGGAGATTCCTGGGAAAGCTGGGAACGGAACCACCATTTGACCCTGCTATTGCCCTTCTCGGACTATTCCCTGAAGACCTTAAAAGAGCATGCTACAGGGATACTGCCACATCAATGTTCATAGAAGCACAATTCACAATAGCTAGTTTGTGGAACCAACCCAGATGCCCTTCAATAGATGAATGGATAAAAAAATTGTGGCATCTATACACAATGGAGTACTATGCAGCAATTAAAAATGACAACATCATAGAATTTGCAGGGAAATGGATGGCACTAGAGCAGATTATGCTTAGTGAAGCTAGCCAATCCCTAAAAAACAAATACCAAATGTCTTCTTTGATATAATGAGAGCAACTATGAACAGAGCAGGGAGAAAGAGCAGGAAGAAAAGATTAACAATAAACAGAGACATGAGATGGAAGGGAAAGGGAGAGAAAAGGGAAATTGCATGGAAATGAAGGTAGACTCTCATTGCTATACAAAATTACATATAAGAGGTTGTGAGGGGAATGGGAAAATAAACAAGGAGAGAAATGAATTACAGTAGATGGGGTAGAGAGAGAAGATGGGAGGGGAGGGGAGGGGGGATAGTAGGGGATAGGAAAGGTAGCAGAATACAACAATTACTAACAGGGCATTATGTAAAATTGTGGATATGTAACCGACGTGATTCTGCAATCTGCATTTGGGGTAAAATTGGGGGTTCATAACCCACTTCAATCTAATGTATGAAATATGATATGTCAAGAGCTTTGTAATGTTGTGAACAACCAATAAAAAAATAAATAAAATTTAAAAAATGATAATCTACTCCAAAATTTCAACATTAAAATGGCCCAACACATAGTGTTCTATTGAGTTAAAATTTTAAATGTTAGTGTAATTATTTTTAATGTAATTGTACAAGCAATCTTGTTGCAAAATTCCATTTTTTCTTTAGTTTTATAATCCCTTGTTCCACTACCAGTGATAGTTTTTCCTAATGTGAAACAATAACTCATTTAAAAATTTTATTTTCACCAGAAGAATTCTCTACAAAAACAAGTGAGTGAGAATGACAGCTACTCCCATGCCTTTACCTTGGCTCCTGAAGGTGCTGCTAGAGGAAGCTCTGAGAGGTAGAGGAAGAGAGCAGTGGTGAAAAAGAATTAAGTCTAGAAGGTCACAGGAGATGAGATGCTTTATTTTGAAGCCTAAAATAGCACTCCTACTATGAGTAAAATGTGCTAAATGAGGCATTAGCAAAATGCTGAGTTAGAGAAGTATTTAAACCTATATTTGCGATTAGAAGACATAATCTTCAGCAGTGCTAAGTTTATATGCAGCAACTCAGTATTATTTTTTGAAATAATACTGGCTTTATTTATACTTTTGTGTTTTACTTTATGAATGTGGGAAAAGGTCTGTATGTTTTTCCTGATTATCAATATGGTTCTTTTTTATGATTTTGCCTTTTCTCTTTTTAATTTTATTTTTAATTTATTTTTTATTTGTTCTAATTAGTTATACAGGACAGCAGAATGCATTCTGGCACATTTTATACACATGGAGCACTATTTCTCATTCCTCTGTATACATGCAAAGTCACACTAATCGTGCAATAATACATGTACATAGGGTAATAATGTATGTCTCATTTTACCATCCTTCCCACCCCCACACCCCTCCCCTCCCTTCAGTCCCCTCTGCCCAATCCAAAGTTCCTCCATTCTTCCCTACTTGCTCCCCCTTATGGATCAGTATCAGCATATCAAAGAAAGCATTCAGCCTTTGGTTTGGGGGAATTGGCTTATTTCTCTTAGCATGATATTTTCCAGCTCCAGCAGTTTACCTGAAAAATGCCATAATTTCATTCTTCTTTAAGGCTGATAATATTCCATTGTGTAAATATACCACATTTTCTTTATCCATTCATCTGTTGGAGGGCATCTAGTTGGTTCCACAGTTTAACTATTGTGAATTGAGCTGTTATAAACATTGATGAGGCTGTGTTGCTATAGTATTCTGATTTTAAGTCCTTTGTGTATAAACCAAGGAGTGGGATAGCTGGGTCAAATGGTGATTCCATTCCAAGTTTTCTAAGGAATCTCCATATTGCTTTCCAGCATGCTTGCATCAATTTGCTGTTCTCCCCGCAATAATGAGTGGACCTTTTTCTCCAAATATTCACCAACACTTATTGTTGCTTGTATTCTATAATTGCCATTCTGACTGTGGTGAGATGAAATCTCAGTGTAGTTCTGATTTGCATTTCTCTAATTGCCAGAGATGTTGAACATTTTTTCATATATTTGTTGATTGATTTTATTTTTTCTTCTGTCAAGTGTCTGTTCAGTTACTGCATCAGTTATTGATTGTGTTATTTGCTTTTTTGGTGTTTTGTGAGTTCTTTATATATCCTGGAGATTAGTGCTCTATCTGAGGTGCAAGTGGTAAATATTTTCTCCCATTCTGTAGCCTCTCTCTTCACGTTATTGTTTCCTTTGCTGTGAAGAAGTTTTTTAGTTTGATCCCATCCCATTTATTGATTCTTGATTTTACTTCTTGTGCTTTAGGAGTCTTATTACGGAAATCAGGTTGTTAGCTGACATGATAAAGATTTAGGCGTACTTTTTCTTCTATTAGGCTCAAGGTCTCTGTTCTAATGACTCAGTACTTGATCCACTTTGATTTGAGTTTTGTACATGGTGAGAGATAGTGGTTTAATTTCATTTTGCTACATATGGATTTCCAGTTTTCCCTGCACCATTTGTTGAAGAGGCTATCTTTTCTTCAATGTATATTTTTGGCACCTTTTGCTAGTATGAGATAACCATATTTATGTCAGTTTGTCTCTGTGTCTTCTATTCTGTTCCACTGGTCTACATATCTATTTTAGTGCCAATACCACACTGTTTTGGGGTTTTTGCTGTTTTTTTTTACTATTGCTCTGTAGTACAGTTTACGGTCTGGTATTGTGATGCCTCCTGCTTCACTAGAGGATACAATCTTAAGTAGTGTTTTCTTTGGTAGAAATTCAAATATTTTGCTCATTATCTCACTTATTTCTGATTAGATTTTTTTCTGGTAAAAATGTGTTTTTCTTGTATATGTGTGTATTATATACACAAACAAAGGATATATATATATAGATATAGAATAGATATAGATATAGATATAGATATAGATATAGATATATAGAGAGAGAGATAGTTTGGGGTTTTTGTTGATTTATAGATATTCTTTATTTCTTTTAGGTATTAATTCTGTATTACATACATGAGTTACAAATATTTTTCTCCCATGATGGGGGTAGTTATTCCCTCAGTTGACAGTGTCTTTTGACAGACAAAAGTTTTTAATTTTGATAAAACCCAATTTAACTACTTTTTCATTTGTTGCCTGTGTTTGTGATATCATCTAAGACATCATAGCTAAATTCAATGTCCTCTGTTTTCCTTAAGACTTTTGTAGCTATAACTCTGTGGTTCTTTTTTTTTTTTTAAGTTTGGCACATGATGGTATGTTTTAAATTAATTTTATATATAAGGACTCAACTTCATTCTTTCATATATAAAAATCCTGTTTTTTCAAAACCATTCATTGAAAAGATTGCCCTATTCTATCATATGGTATTGTTACTCTTGTTGAAAATGTTTTGACCATAAATGAGTTTATTCTGCACTCTCTTTTCTTTGCCATTGATCTACATGTGTTTTCTTTTGCCCATATCATACTGTGTTGTTTGCTGTAACTTTGTAGTGAGTTTTGAGATCAGAATATATAAGCTCTCCAACTCTTTTCTTTCTTTTACATTGTTTTCACTATTTGGAATCCCTTGGGATTTTACAAAAATTTTAGGATGAATTTTTCTAATTCTACAAAATATCATCTTTTGTATTTTGAAAGAGATTGCATGAACTCTAAAGTTCACTTGGTCTTCTTGACATCTTAATAATATTGTCTTCTAATCCATGAATACTGATATTATGAAGCAGATTCATTGTGTGCTGGTTATCAAACCCAACACACACACATACATTCATTGCAAAAATAAAATAAAAAAGAAGTTCATATGGGAGGTTAAAAAAGAATTTTAAAAAAATAAATTAGAATATAATAGCTGATATCATATATATGGTATCACTATTCTCTTCAATCTGTTCTTAGAACAATATGAATTTTACAAACTTCAGAGATGCAAATAGTTAATAGAATAGTTTTAAGTTCAAATATGGTTCAGTACTCATAGCTGTAACTCACATAAACTTAAGTTGCTTGTGTTCTTCATTAATTAAGGGGTTATGAAACTATGGTTTGAAGGCTACTGCCATACATATCCAGTTCATTGTATAATCAAGAAATTTCACATTTAGGCTTCCAGTCACTCAAGTTATTTCCCATGTTGTTTTAGAAACACAGAAAAACAACAGCATTGTTTACTGGAAAGGGGAATAGGATTTATTTTAAAAAACATTCCCAAGTAAACTGTAGTTGTTTATTTTTATGTCACTAGTCCTTAGCACATGCCTAGTTCCAAGAAATATGTTCAAGAAAAAATGCATTAACTTGGAAAATAAATTAAATAAGGAAAACAAAACCTGTGAGAAAAATGGTAAGCTTCAGATTCTCCTATTAATACAAAACATAACCCATGTGGATTGTAGATTAGTCACTGCAAATTCCATGCTAATATAATTGGTTTTATGGTTGAGAGAGATACATGAAGGGAGGTAAGCATGCTGAGATCTGAAGGTACTGGTCTAGAGCTATCAGATTTAAGAAGATATAGAGATTCATGAGGGATTTGCTTAAAATTCAGAGATTCAACTGTCACCTTCAAGGACTCTGATTATGTAGGATCTAGGAATGTGAATTTTAGCTAGCATCCTGGATGTGGTGGATGTAGGTTCTCTGTGGATCGTGTTTTGAGAAACACTGCACTGTATAAGGTGCAAGTGAGGTCAGAGTTTATTAAGATCATTTGAATCAAATGCTAAAAAAAAACACCCACAGTTAAGCTATGAATACCAGGATGGTATTAAAAATAATAAGTCAACCTACTCCTCAGTAAAGAATAATAAGGTGAGTTGATTGTAGGGGGTTAAAAGTTTAAAGTGAGTGACTAATGGCATTGCCTGAAGGAAGGATATTGTCAGAGCTTGTTCCTGGGAGATGACAGTTCAGCATTACTCTTGAAGATGTACATTTAATGAAACAGATTTTTACTCTTTTAAGGATGTATCTGCTCCATTTGCTATTATGTCTGGACTCTGTTCTTCATCACTCCATGCAACAGGTAGGAGCCATAAACATGGCACAGAAAAACAGAATGAAACTGTCTCTGCACATAGTTCCCTGAACCATAAGAAGTCCCTGAAAATGTTCTGCCCTATCCTAATCCTGATGAATATTTTATTAATCTGTGAAGGAAAACAAGAAAAAGACCATAAGGAGTGAAAGTAGAATAAAAATGTACATATTTATACTTATTTTTTTCTTCTCCTTCCTCCTCCCTCCTCCCTCTCCTTTACCAATCTTTTTTGCTGTTTATGCATAGTTATTATTTATTTATCTATTGTGGATATAGTGTTTGTACTTAAAAGCAACAAGGAAAATTACACAGCAAATTAATAAATAGAATACAAAGTAGTACTAGATTTTAAACCAGATATTCAGAAATTCTTACTGAAATGAATAATATTATTTTTTGGTTTATATTTCAACTTTACCAAGCACATTCCTATTTGGTTAGCTTGATAATTTTAAAATATCAATTTAAAAATGTTATACATACACAGTGTAATATTATTGAACCTTAAAGTAGGAAACCCTGCCTTTTCTGATAACATGGACAAACTAGAAGGACATTATCTAAGTGAAATAAGCCAGACATAGAAAAAAACTATTTCACTTATCTGTGAAATCTAACATAATCAAACTCATAGGAACAGCAAAATGATGGATTCCAGGGGAGGGTGAATTGGGAGGTACTGGTTGAAGATTACAAAGTTTCAATAAACAAAGGGAAACAGTCCTAGAAACTAATTTTAACATGGGACTGTCATCAACAATATTGCATTGTATGCTGGACATCTGTCAATAGGGTAGATCATAGGTGTTTGTTTCAGAGAAAGAGAAAGAAAAGAAGAAGGAAAGAGGAAAGCACCATTGTTATGTGATGTGATGGATATCTTAGTTTATTTGTGATAATTGTTTTACCATAAAAACACAAACCAAAACATCAGATTATACACCTCAAATGTATACAATTTCTATTGTCAACTATATCTCAATAAGTCCAGAAGGGAAAGAAAAAGAAAGTGCGTATCTTTGAGCGATAACTGTAGAAGCCTCATGAGTGAGCTCAGAGCACAGTACTACATCAAAAGACTGGAGCACTTGTGTTCATCCTTATGTATCTCTTGCTTAGGTTGATGCATCATTGTCTGACTTAATCCCTGAAAATGAAGTGATACAAAATATAATCCTTGATCTTCACAATGAATCAAGGTCATCAGTGATACCATCAGTAAGTAATGTGCTGAAAAGGGTAAGATCAACACACACAAGGAAAAGCATTAAAATATTTCACCACAGCTTCTCCTCAAACCAAAAAGAATTGTTTTGAGCTTGTTGCTAACTACTGCATGAGATTTCCCACAAACTTCAGCTACATTCTATAACTTTACTTACCTAAAAAACTCTTAAGACTTCCATATGCCATTCTGTCCTTTTGAAATATCCCACTTTTTTCTACCTCACCTCACCTTGCTTGAAGGAAATCTTACTGGTCTTTGGAAGCCAATCTAAAATGTTCTCTTTTACATGAATGCTCTCATAACATATCTCTGCTGATTTTGGGGGGGCAGGCAGCAGGATGGTTAACGTGATTGCTCTCTGAATTCTCCATTTAAAACTTTAAATTTTCCAATAACACTTAACTTATTCCCTTTTGTTGTGGTGGTTTTTGAATTTGATGTGGGCCTACTATGAAACAGCAAATTACTCATATTATTCTTGTTGTATCTAACACAGTAATGTATATATAGCATATATTCTCTAAAAATTTACTGAACACCTTTGACCCTCAAGGATTATGTCTTAGAAGATACAATGTTTTGAACAACCAATAATAAAAATTGTTTAAAAAGATACAATTACTATAATTTATAACCCAGAGCTGGATTCATAAAATGCAAACCATTGAATATACCAAAATCTGTAACACATTCAAGAATAGTCATTTAACTCTTGATTTCTGTATCAAAGTTTGGAAATATTCTGTATTCTTCAGAGCTTCCAAAAACAGTAATACTGAATAAAATTTGGTGAATATAAAAGTTGTTTAAAGGCAGGTGTCCTAGGTCAATCTTAGGCCTCTCAATTATCTATTGCATGTTTTTCTCTTTTAACTAAAAGTTGGTAATATTTCCTGCATAGTTTTGTATGAGAGAAAGGAAAAATATAATAAGTTTGTTAAGTGGAAGTGTTCTTAGCGTTAAAGGGCACTGATATGCTTTCAGGAGTCAAGTTCTGATCTCTTTCCTTTTCTCACTCTGGCGGAGGCCAGTTTGGAAATAAAAATAACAGCACTGTTTTGTAAATATTAAATAAAGGGCTATAAATGATTGTCACTAGAGATGGATTAGGAAAAAAGTGATTTCCAACCATACAAATAGAATTAATATTTCATAGTTCCCAAGATACACTGGTTATGCCAAATTCCTAAATATTTAGTTCCAGAATAAAAATTGTCAAGAGATTGTGCACAATGAACTACCCACTTCCTGTGCAAACACAAGTTCTGTAAGTGTGGAGGATAATGCAAGCAGCCTCATGCTCAGGAGAGTAGGCACAGAGATGAATTGGATGAGTTCAAATTCTAATTCCAACATTCACTAACTATGTATTACAGGGCAAGTTTCTTGGGGGTTTTTGGCATTAGTTTCCTTACTTAAAAAAAAAATAGTAAAGTAGTGCCTATCTTGTTAAGTGGTTGGGCGGATTAAGCAAGAGAATGCAGGGAAAGTATTTATTAGACAATAGAGTTAAAAGCACTCAACAAAATGTTACACTATTCTTACAGTTTAATCTCACATGTGTCTGGTTGTCATTTCATCTTGAAAAAAAAACTTTTTAAAAAAATACAAAAGCTACCTTATATGGATGAGCAGTGTTCTATGGCATCTATAACTGGGAATGCCACCTAAACAGAGAAGTTGCTTCTACAGTCAATGTTAATAAATAAGTAAATAAATAAAACCTTTGATATCAAAGAGTATCCAGATGGGCTGGGGTACAACTCAATGTCAGAGTGCTTGCCTAGTATGTGCAAGGCCCTGGGTTTGATCTCCAGCATCACCAAGAAAAAAGAGAGAATCTGGAGACAATGCTGAATCAAAGCAGGATAATATCTATGTAGACTCACGATACATAGAAAAATTTCACTCTATGCCTAATGATTATAAAGGCGAGAATTTTTCACTTTCTGATCTGCCCCACAGGCTTTTAGGCTGGAGTCCATAGAAAGATTAATCTGTAAGTTCATTATTTTTTTGATAGTAGATGCAAAATATTGCAGATAGAAATGCTTCATATTTTCTCATGAAAAGATATATATCTTTCATAAGATTCTCCAGTCCTTATGGCCTAAAAGAGGTTAGGAGTCTCTGGCCTAGCCTCATCCTACAAATTGCCCCACCTCACCGAATCAGTGTGAGCCCAGTGGTCTTCACAGGACCAGAAACACAAAAGTGTTTTAGCATTCTTTGGAACACCATACTTACTATCTAGTCCTAGGTGACCAAAACATTTACTTATTCTGCTACTTAAAGGCTTTAAACAGAGTTGTGGCATTGAATATATACATAAAATAGTCAGCAATACAAGGGATAATGATTAAATATTAAAATTGAAGGATACTGAAAAGGGAATACAGCAAGAAAGGAGAGATTAACGAGTTAGGAAAGCCATTCAGGGAGATGAAAATTGCAGTGGCTAATGATGAGTGGATGGGATTTAGCGTTTAGCAAATACAGTGATGGAAAGGGGGTAGGAGTAAAAGGTGGATCAAAACCAAAAGTCACTGAGAAAAAGAAGTGACTCTAGCCCAACTTGACTGTGGAGAACATGCCTAAGAGATAGTTACATGGAAAGACTTGATAAGGTAAACAAGATCCAGATCTTGGAAAGTTTAAAAAGTAAGTAGCAGAATCCAGAACTTTAAGGGGGAGGAGGGGCAAGACAGTACACCAGAGAATAAAACATGGCTGGCATGTGAAGAATAAAAAATTAGTTTATTTAATTCTTGAGATATGAAAAGAGTGGAGTCATTTGTCAATAGTGTACTTTTTTGGTAAATAATGCGTAATGAAAACATTTCTGTATTTCACTGAGGAATGGAGTTGTGAAGATGTTACCACTGTTCAAAGCACAGCAGATACACATAAGATGGAAAACTGTTTGCTAAATGAAAGAGAAGTGGATGGTAAGACATAAAACTTTCCCAGATCATTAACCATGCCTTGAGAAAAAAAAAAAACCCTCCTGGAAGGGAATCAGTGGCTCCCTGTCATTTCTGCACATATCCAGAAGTAGGCTGATACCCAGAGAGGCTGGTTCTATCACTGAGAGTCATTTTCAGAACAGTGGCAGACACTGTCTGCTGTTTCTCTGTGGACATTATGGTGTTTTCCTCAAGCCACCTCGCCTTTCCTCTGGGGTTCACTCCCATGTAAGAATCAGCTTTCAAAGAATTAAATCACCATCTATGCAAAAATGAAAAAGAAATAATAACCATGGGATTTGAAGTGTTTATTTTTTCAAAAGCTTCACATTCTTTAAAGTAATACTCAGTTGTTGTTACACCTTCCAAAACATTTTTCTCCATCTTTATGCTTGATCACATTTGAACATTGTAAGCACTCCAGACTGTCTTACTTTCAACATCTCCCCTTTTGCAAATTTCTCCTCCTCCATCTACAAATAGACAAAAAGTTCCTACTAATTCAACCTTATGTGATTTTCATTGTCACGTAAGAGTGTGAACTTGTGTCTGCCTCCTTATTGCTCATTCACATATCTTTTCTACATTCTTACCTCTATTACTATCTTAATATTAATGTTTACAATTTTTTGGATAAAAGAAACACAATAGTTCTTTCTTGTGGGACTATGACATGTAAATTCAAAAGGAAGGAAAAAATGAAAAAGATAGGGAGATTTCTCATACAATCTGGGTCAAGCATTGGATATTTATCTACAACCTTTCTATGGTTGGACATTTTCTAATTTATTTATGCTTTCCCAAAGACTGACTATCTATTCTGAAAAAAAAAAAATCCATGCATATGCCTCAAATTTTTTCTTGATTTTAAATAAAGAAGGTTCTCAATTTTCAAACCTAAAAGTTCTTGCAGCCCTCCTAGTCTCATTATTTACTGCAAATTGACTTCAAAGGGATAAATTCCATCAATGTATCCATTTTATTATAATGCTTTTTGATCCAAAAATGAAAACAACCTACTTAAGAATCCTAATTATCCCTTGGGAATTATTTTAATAATTAGAAAGATTATTTTCCTATTAGTGTAAAATGTGGGGATGTGAAATGAAAGACAGACAACAACTCATAGCAAGGCCAGGGAAGGACTGTCCACATCATTATCAGTAGGATAATTGCTTGGGAACTAAATGGACCTCATCTTTTATTCAGATGAACTATACATTGAAAACATATTTCAATCACCTGATGCTCTCTCCTGGGGATCTGTCATCTTTGATTGGATCATACAGATTGCTATGTTCCTTTCTGATACTGAAGCCATTTCAGCAGAAGGCTTATTCCAGTCTTGCGCCCAGGTATGAAGGGAGGAATTCAGGAGTTCAGTCACCATTGAATACTCCAGCCTTAACAACCAAATCATCTTTGCTTTCCCTTCAACCAACCAATACACACACACACACACACACACACACACCAACCAACCAATACAAATACACAGACACACACACATACATATTCACAATAGAAGATATCACTCCTTTGAACAAGTTTTTTCTTTACATCTAAAAGATCTTCGGAATGCCTAGCAACAACATCTGTAATCATCATTACGTCATTCTGAAGGAAGTTTATCACTTTTGATAACATAATAGTTTTAGACATCAGTAGTGTCTAGAATTAGACACTGAGAAAAAGGTTGCATTTGTCTTGCTTGTATAAACCTTGTAAACTTCTCCATCTAGTTGAAAGCCTTTCCATCTATATCGTCTCTTTACCCCATATATTGAAATGTTTTGCTAGGCACACACTTCCTGAGCCTCTGCTATATATGCTATGTACTGTGTGGAAATTAGAATTCCCGCATTCTAGATAGGGAAACTGAGGTTCACAGAAACTTAAGTAATTTCATTAAGGTCACAGAAACATTATGCAGGAGAGAGATTTAAATATAGGATTATACGTTTTGCACAATTACCTCTTTTATGAGTGCACTATCCCAATTATCATCTCTGTATCCTACAGATTTCCCTCCTATGCCTCTCCACTATAGAACTTTTTGCCTGATTGAATACCCTAAATTATGGTACATTTTTATCCTCTTCCTACAACTGCAACCTTATTCATGAAAGTGAGGGTAAGGATTCTATAGCTAGGTTAATAAAAATAATTTGATCAAAGTTATTAAGTAACAAATTGCCAAACAATATTTGCATTATAGGAGTTGGTTTCAAAATCTTAAATACAAAAGAAAAAGGTAAAATGTCAATATACAAATATCTGGATTGGAAGAATGGCGAATGGAAAAAATGGAAGGGGAAGAAAGAGAAGATATTTTCACTGACATTTTACAAGTGCCCCTAAACGGTGTCTACTTCCATAACAAATGATATGATGTGCTTGTACAGGCAACTGTATGAGAATGGAACTGGATTCATGTTACCAATCAAGGAATATGGCCCTTTTCTTACTGCACTGGGAGTTTTGTATGGAAAGACCAAGGAAGAAAATGGAGGGAAAGGAGCAAGAAGCTATAATGTTAGTTCTAGCAATTTCCTCCATTTAATTTTTGATAGCTTCCCATCTTAAACTGTCCGGCAGAAATGAGAGAGTAGGAGAAAAGCCAGACAGAAAGAAAATCTTGCAGAGAGAAAGTTATAAGAAGGATAGTAACCATTAGGCTTTCTGCAGGCAGGCATGCACTCACAAAAAAACAAAGAAAATATAATGGTGAAAATTTAGTGGGACCAAAATAGAGGAAGGCTTCAAGACAATGTAGCCAATATGTATAACCTAATGCATTTATCTTTAGGTGATACCATATGGCAGTCATGAGATTGGATATGGTATTGCTCACAGCCGAAGTGATGAATACTTCCATTCCTGTCATTACTACTCATTGGACATATGATTTATTTCATATCAATTCTTCATATCTCTTTACTACAGAGGCAATGATTGATTCTTCTTCATTTGCATTGTTTGCTATGGCAGGTAAGGAGATTATATTTCATGATGTAAAGCCAAATTTTAAAACAGGAGAGCAAGAGGAAGATGAGAAAGGATTCTGAATCAAAATGCAAGCACTACACAGAAACAAAATTAAAATTTCAGAATTATGGAATTCTAACTTCTAGGATACAATCTTTAAACTACTAATTTTAATTAGTAAATAGGCTCTGTAAATAGGTTCTCTTCTAGAGAATTCATGTCAATATATTCTAGAAATAAAAAAGACCTTCCTTTCAGACTCATTCCTTGTCAAGGGCTGGGTTCCACTCACTTTCTCCTAAGTTAGGACCTGGTAGGACCCCAAGAAATTCTGAAACAACCCAGCCTTTTAGAGTCCTTGATATTATTAGAATCATCAAAACACCAAATCACATGATCTAGAAAAGAGCAAATAATTATAGAACAGTTCCTTGGGTCTGGAATACCTTCCAAAGTCTGATTTATTTCAGTGTTCATGCCAATATCACATCTATCCTTGAAATATTCCCCATAACCTTGAATGAATGTATACAAAATAACCACAATTACTAACAGAGAGAAGTCATGAAACCTAAGAAGCATTTTGAAAACTCTTTCTGATTCTATGTTTAAAGTAGATCAAAGGAATGTCTTGCCTCATGAGCATTGTAATGATGCTGATTAAAACCATAGCAAGGGCAGGGGCTATTGCTCAACGGCAGAGCATTTGCCTAGCATTCACAAGGCCATGGGTACAATCCCAGTACCAAAAAAAGAAAAAAAAAAGCATAAGCAAAAAACCTAAAATCAAGGGCAGGTAAGGCCGAGGTATAGGGATAGTAAAACATGAACTGGATAATTGTTTTGCCATGGACCCTTAAACATATTAAAGTATTTTTGAAAAAAGTTCATAACCCACTTGATTCTAATGTATGAAATATGATATGTCAAGAGCTTTGTAATGTTGTGAACAACCAATAAAAAAAGTACATGTTTAGAATTAAAATGTTGCATAATCAAAGGAAGAATAAAACCTTGGAACAGCAGAAACACATTGAAAATATGAAACCTATAAAAGAGAAAAGGAGCTAAAGACAAGAATAAAATTTCATTACCTCGTGAAATAATTTGATATTAATTGCCAGTTCCGCAATGTGAAATTGGAACTTCCGAGGACTTTATCAAGCAATGTTCATATTAGTCAGAGAATACAGAAATGGTAGTCCTCAAGCAATTACTTTTTTTCCATATTTACCAATTTAATCATTATTGTGCCAGCTTCAAAATCTTTATCAATACTTTTCATTGGATAAAAGTATTACTTTTATAGCCACTTACACTATTTTAAAAATATATTTACTTAAAACAAAATTCTATGCTAATACCATAAAGGAAAGTCAGAATTATAAGTAGGTTAAGAATACAAAAAAAAACTAAAATATTAAATTTAATGAAAGTAGTACATTGCTTATTCTTGCAAGGAGACATTTGTTCACTTTTAAAAAGACAGCCCAGGGGCTGGGGACATAGCTCAAGTGGTAGAGTGCTTGCCTTGCATGCACAACACCATGGGTTCAGTCCTCAGTAATACACACACACACACACACACACACACACACACACACCAGACAGTTGTAAAAAGTGTAAAAGAAAAACTGTAGTACAACATGAATATAGTCTTAAAATTTTGTTAAGTACTTGAAAATATCTGGAGACTATCATGCTAAGTGAAATAAGCCAATCCCAAAAACCAAAAGTTGAATGTTCTCTTCTGATATGAAGATGCTAACACACAACAAGGTGGAGGTGAAAAGAATAGAAATTCATGGATTAGACAAAGAGGAATGAACAGAAGGGAGTGATAGATGGGAATAGGAAAGACAGTAGAATGAATCAGGCATAACTCACCTGTGTTCATATATGAATACATAACCTGTGAAATTCCACATCACGCACAAAAATGGTATTCTAATTAGAATAAGTTATATGCCATGTATGTATAATAACTCAAAATACACTATGTAATGTATATCTTTTTTATTGCTCAGCTTTTATAGGTTTCCATTAATATCATAAATTTTTGTCTCAGGAAGATTGTGTAATATATCTTTTTAAATAATAATATTCTTAACATTTTGTTCTGAATTCTTTAGAAATACACCTCTTAAGCATGGATGAAATATATTTCAAATTGAAACACACTTAAATATTACATCAACATTCTACTGTAAAACCACATGGCATCTTACTTTAAAAACATTAGGCCTTCAATAATTATTTACTTATTTGACATTTGTGCACCTTGCATTCCAAGAATTATTTATTTAGCATTCTGTATCTCTTGCACTTTATTTCTTGACAAGTTAATGAAGTTTTAGAAGAAAACAACTAACCTTCCCCCTGCACTACAAAGATTTTGAGGATTATTTGTTACAACAGAAGAATGCAGTCCATTTTGACTTTTTTTTTAGTTATTATTATACAAATCTCTCACAATAGCTTTCACAAAACGTTTTAACTAGAGTTCACTACTATGGTGATATTTAAATTTTAAATTAAAAAATCATTTACTAAGATCCCATTAGCTGCTGGTTATTTCAGTTAATTGGGGAAAACTCATTATGTTTTGCAATGTTTTCATGGACTCATAGAGAGTCCTTAAAATAGTTTCTTACAAAATAAATTTGGAATCTGCTTCCCCAGATTTCCATTCTGACAGAATGAACACTATAGTCATATTTACTGAATGAAAATTTAGTATCACATGAAATTATTCTTCTTTAGGGCAAAGGAAATCTAATTTTATGATCCAATAACATCAGCATCATTTATAGTGCATTACAAAATTGCCCAAAATGTGGAAATGGTGTTAAATATCTTTTTTTATTGGTTGATCAAAACATTACAAAGCTCATGACATATCATCTTTCATACATTTGACTCCAGTGGGTTATGAACTCCCATTTTTACCCCAAATACAAATTGCAGAATCACATCGGTTACACATTCACATTTTTACATAATGCCCTATTAGTAATTGTTGTATTCTGCTACCTTTCCTATCCCCTACTATCCCCCCTCCCCTCCCCTCCCATCTTCCCTCTCTACCTCATCTGCTGTTGTTAAATTCTCTCCCTTGTTTTCCCCCCCTTCCCCTCACAACCTCTTATATGTGATTTTGTGTAACATTGAGGGTTTCCTACCATTTCCATACGATTTCCCTTCTCTCTCCCTTTCTCTCCCCCCACTCATCTCTGTTTAATGTTAATCTTTTCCTCATGCTCTTCCTCCCTATTCTGTTCTTAGTTGCTCTCTTTATATCAAAGAAGACATTTGGCATTTGTTTTTAAGGATTGGCTAGCTTCGCTTAGCATGATCTGCTCTAATGCCATCCATTTCCCTGCAAATTCCATGATTTTTCATTTTTTAATGCTGCGTAATACTCCATTGTGTATAAATGCCACATTTTTTTATCCATTCATCTATTGAAGGGCATCTAGGTTGGTTCCACATTCTAGCTATTGTGAATTGTGCTGCTATGATCATTTATGTGGCAGTATCCCTATAGTACGCTCTTTTAAGATCCTCAGAGAATAGTCCGAGAAGGGTAATAGCTGGGTCAAATGGTGGATCCATTCCCAGCTTTCCCAGAAATCTCCATACTGCTTTCCAAATTGGCCACACCAATTCGCAGTCCCACCAGCAATGTACAAGTATACCCTTTTCCCCACATCCTCGCCAGCACTTATTGTTGTTTGACTTCATAATGGCTGCCAATCTTACTGGAGTAAGATGGTATCTTAGTGTGATTTTGATTTGCATTTCTCTGACTGCTAGAGATGGTGAGCATTTTTTCATGTACTTGTTGATTGATTATATGTCCTGCTCTGAGAAGTGTCTGTTCAGGTCCTTGGCCCATTTATTGATTGGGTTATTTGTTATCTTATTGTTTAATTTTTTGAGTTCTTTATATACTCTGGATATTAGGGCTCTATCTGAAGTGTGAGGGGTAAAAATTTGTTCCCATGATGTAGGCTCTCTATTTACTTCTCTTATTGTTTCTCTTGCTGAGAAAAAACTTTTTAGTTTAAATAAGTCCCATTTGTTTATTCTTGTTATTAAATCTTGGGCTATCTGGGGCTGGGGATGTGGCTCAAGCGGTAGCGCGCTCGACTGGCATGCGTGCGGCCCGGGTTCGATCCCCAGCACCACATACAAAACAAAGATGTTGTGTCCGCCGATAACTAAAAAATAAATGTTAAAATTCTTTCTCTCTCTCTCCCTCTCTCACTCTCTCTTTAAAATAAATAAATAAATAAATAAATCTTGGGCTATGGGAGTCCTATTAAGGAATTTGGAGCCCGACCCCACAATATGTAGATCAGAGCCAACTTTTTCTTCTATCAGGCGCAGAGTCTCTGATTTGATATCAAACTCTTTGATCCATTTTGAGTTAACTTTTGTGCACGGCGTGAGAAAGGGGTTCAGCTTCATTTTGTTGCATATGGATTTCCAGTTTTCCCAGCACCATTTGTTGAAGATGCTATCCTTTCTCCATTGCATGCTTTTATCCCCTTTATCAAATATAAGAAAGTTGTAATTTTGTGGATTGGTCTCTGTGTCCTCTATTCTGTACCATTGGCCCACCTGCCTGTTTTGGTACCAGTACTATGCTGTTTTTGTTACTATTGCTTTGTAGTACAGTTTGACCTCTGGTATCGCTATACCTCCAGATTCACACTTCCTGCTTAGAATTGCTTTTGCTATTCTGGGTCTTTTGTTTTTCCATATGAATTTCAGGATTGCTTTATCTATTTCTTCAAGAAATGCCATTGGGATTTTGATTGGCATCGCATTAAACCTGTAGAGAACTTTGGGTAATATCGCCATTTTGATGATGTTAGTTCTGCCTATGCATGAACAGGGTACATTTTTCCATCTTCTAAGATCTTCTTCTATCTCTCTCTTTAGGGTTCTGTAGTTTTCATTGAATAAATCTTTCACCTCTTTTGTTGATTCCCAAGTATCTTATTTTCTTTGAGGATATTGTGAATGGAGTGGTTTTCCTCATTTCCATTTCAGAAGTTTTGTTGCTGATATACAGGAATGCCTTTGATTTATGTTTTTGATTTTATATCCTGCCACTTTGCTGAATTCATTTGTTAACTCTAGCAGTTTCTTGTAGACCCTTTTGGGTCTGTTAGATATATTATCATATCATCCACAAATAGTGATAATTTAAGTTCTTCTTTTCCTATTTTTATGCCTTTAATTTTTTTTGTCTGTGTAATTGCTCTGGCTAGTATTTCAAGAACTAAATTGAATAGAGGTGGTGAGAGAGGGCATCCCTGTCTTGTTCCAGATATTAGAGGGAATGCCTTCAGTTTTTCTCCAGTTAGGATGATGCTAGCCTGAGGTTTCACGTATATAGCTTTTACAATGTTGAGGTAAGTTCCTGTTATCCCTAGTTTTTCTAGTGTTTTGAACATAAAGGGATGCTGTAATTTGTCAAATGCTTTTTCTGCATCTATCGAGATGATCATATGGTTCTTATCTTTAAGTCTATTGATGTGGTGAATAGCATTTATTGATTTCCATATATTGAACCAGCCTTGCATCCCAGGGATGAATCCTACTTGATCATGGTGCACAAGTTTTTTGATGTGCTTTTGTATTTGATTCATCAGGATTTCATTGAGAATTTTTGCATCCAAGTTCATTACAGATATTGGTCTGTAGTTTTCTTTCTTTGAATTGTCTTTGTCTGGTTTCGGGATCAGGGTGATGTTGGCCTCATAGAATGAATTTGGAAGAGCTCCTTCTTTTCTATTTCTTGAAATAGCTTGAAAAGTATTGGTGTTAATTCTTCTTTGAAGGTTTTGTAAAACTCCGCTGTATACACATCCGGTCCAGGGCTTTTCTTGGTTGGTAGTCTTTTGATGGCTTCTTCTATTTCTTCCTTTGTTATTGGTCTGTTTAAATTGTGTGTGTCTTCCTGACTCAATCTGGGCAGATCCTATGACTTAAGAAATTTATTGATATCTTTACTATCTTCTATAAGGAATATAGGGTTTCAAAATACTTTCTAATTATCATCTGTATTTCTGTAGTGTCTGTTGTGATATTGCATTTGTCATCCCATATGTTAGTAATTTGAGTTCTCTCTCTTCTTCTCTTCGTTAGCATGGCTAAGGGCCTGTCGATCTTATTTATTTTTTCAAAGAACCAACTTTTACTTTTATCAATTTTTTCAATTTTTTTCTTTCAATTTCGTTGATTTCTGCTCTGATTTAAATTATTTCTTGTCTTCTACTACATTTGCTGTTGTTTTGCTCTTCCTTTTCTAGGGTTTTGAGGTGTAGTGTGAGTTCATTTATTTGTTGGCTTTTTCTGTTTTTGAGGAAAAGAACTCCAGGAAACTAATTTCCCTCTTAAAACTGCTTTCCTTGTGTCCCAAAGATTCCGGTGTGTTGTGTCTGTATTGTCATTTATCTCTAAGAATTTTTTTTATTTCCTCCTTCATGTCTTCTGTAACCCATTGATCATTCAGTAACATATTGTTCATTTTCCAGGTGATGCAGGATTTTTCCTTCCTTCCTTTATCATTGATTTCCAGTTTCATTGAATTATGATCAGATATGGTGCATGGTATTATCTCCACACATTTATATTTACTAAGAGTTGCCCTATGGCATAATATATGTTCTATCTTTGAGTAGGATCCATGTGCTGTTGAGAAGAATGTGTATCCACTTGATGATGGTTGATATATTCTATATATGTCGGTTAAGTCTAGGTTATTGATTGTGTTATTGAGTTCTATAGTTTCTTTATTGAGCTTTTGTCTAGAGGATCTGTCTAATGGTGAGAGCAGTGTGTTGAAGTCACCCATTATTATTGTGTTGTGGTCTATTTGACTCTTGAACTTGAGGAGAGTTTGTTTTATGAACGTTGCAGCACCATTATTTGATGCATACAAATTGATAATTGTTATGTCTTGTTGGTGGATGGTTCCTTTTAACAGTATATAGTGTCCTTCTTTATCCCTTTTGATTAACTTAGGTTTGAAGTTGATTTTATTCGATATGAGTATGGCCACTCCTGCTTGCTTCCGAGGGCATATGAGTGGTATGATTTTTCCCAACCTTTCACCTTCAGCTTGTGTATCTTTTCCTATCATAGAGTCTCCTGAAGGCAGCATATTGTTGGATTTGTTTTTTTAATCCAGGTTCCTAGCCTATGTCTCTTGATTGGTGAATTTAGGCCATTAACATTTAAGGTTACAATTGAAATATGGTTTGTACTTCAACTCATGTTTATTTATTTATTTATTTTAGTTTGGCTAGTTTTTCCTCTTTGGTTATTTTTCTCCCCCTTTACTGAGATACCTCCCACTGTTAGTTTGGGGCGCTATTTTTCAATTTCTTCTCTTGTAGTATTTTGCTCAAAATGCTTTGCAGTGCTGGTTTTCTGGCTGCAAATTCTTTTAGCTTTTGTTTATCGTGAAAGATTTTAATTTCATTGTCAAATCTGAAGCTTAATTTTGCTGGATACAGTATTCTTGGTTGGAATCCATTATTTTTCAGTGTTTGAAATACATTGTTCCAGGATCTTCTCGCTTTCAAAGTCTGTAATGAAAAATCAGTCGTTAACCTAATTGGTTTACCCCTGAATGTAATCTGCCTCCTTTCTCTCATAGCTTTTAATATTCTCTCCTTGTTCTGTATGTTTTCTATGTTCATAATTATATGTCTTGGAGTTGGTCTATTACGGTTTTGAATGTTTGGGGTCCTGTAGGCTTCCAGGATTTGGCAATCCATTCCATCTTTCATCTCTGGGAAGTTTTCTAGAATTATTTCATTTAATAGGTTGTCCATTCCTTTGGTTAGAACCTCTGTACCTTCTTCTATCTATCCCGATGACTCTCAAGTTTGGTTTTTTTATGATATCCCATATCTCTTGAATAGATTGCTCGTGAGATTTAAGCATCTTTTCTGTGTTGACTATATTCTTTTCAAGTTGATAAACTTTGTCTTCATTATCTGATGTTCTGACTTCTACTTGATCTAGTCTATTTGTAATATTCTCGTTTGAGTTTTTAATTTGGTTTATAGTTTCCTGCATTTCTAGGATTTCTGTTTGATTTTTTTTTTTTAAATCTCTATCTCCTGGTAAAGCTCGTTTTTTGCATTTGAATTTGTTTGTTTAATTCATTTTCAAAATATACTTTCATTGCTTGGACTTGCTCTCTCATGTCTTCTCTAATATTCCATTCCATCTGAGTTAGGTATGCCTTGAGTTCTTTCCCTATCCCTGTTTCTAATGCTTCTAGGTCCTCCTGTAGATTTAAGTTGTCCTGCATTGTTTGTAATCCTTTTTTCCCTTGTTTTTTCATGTTGTTCACATTACTTTCCAGCTGTGTTTGATTGTTGTGTTTCTGCTCTCTCCTATAAATTTGTTTTGGTTTTGTATATCTCTGTTGTCTCTCCTTTGTGGTGGTAGACTATGCCTGCTAAAGTGGATTCCGCTGGGAAGGAATTCCTTCGGCCTAACTCCACTGACGTCACCTCTCTGCTATGGCAGGCCCCAGGCTCCTTGCCGGGGTGTCTGAAGGGAGGGGTGGGATTGGTCTGTCTCTGGTTGGTTTCAGCTCCCAGTTGGCTACTTCATGAAGGCCTGGCTATAGACCTCTTCCTAGAGTCTCTGCGCCATACCTGCTGGGCCGCACCTCAGGGACTTCCCGAGCGGTCGCAGCGGGAGGGCGGGCGGTCTCCAGCCGCCCAGTTGCGGGTGGTCGGTCGCCGGTGGGCGGGCAGTCTCTAGCCGCTCAGTCAGGCGGGCCTGGCCTCTCGTCCCCTGGCTTCTCCTGCTAGTCCAGCCTTACCCTGTGTGATGCTTCTCGGCAGTTCAAACTGTACTCTGGGCCTGCAGTTTGCTGGGTGTGGAGGGTGGCTATTGAAAACCGGCACCCTATTGTTTTGATTTTTTCCGCTTGCCCCTCCCCCAGAGCTGGCAAGACAGGTTTCATTTTCGCCACTGATGGGAGGGGGAGTTGGAGGCCAGGTGTCTCTACCTTCCCCCAAGTCTCTATGCAGGCTCGTTCTGATAATCCCTCCCCCAGAAAGCCTGGGAGAGAATTTATGCGAATTCCCCACTGTATGGGAGATGGGCTGAGTAACACACACCTGTTTTATTGTTGCAATCTGTCGGAAACTGGCGGTGGTAATGTCAGCTCTCCAAGATGGTGGCCACTGGCTTCCTTGGTGGACTTTCTGTTGTGGGGGATAGAACTGGACTGCTTCCTTCCCCATCTTAAACCCTGAACTCAGCCTGGTGCTCAGTGAGAGTGCATCCAGCAGAACTCCACAGAATCCGTGGCACCGTTTCTCTCTGCTTGCTGGTGGCTTCTCGGGGGCGGGCCACATAGCAGACAGCGGATCATTCAGCCTGGATCTCCAGTCTCACAGTTGGCTCGCATTTGATACTCAAAAACCGGTCCTTGGTGATGGAAATCCTTCCTCTAGGTTTAGGTGCACCCCAATTTTGCTGTAAATTCCTAACAAGATAGCTTTTTGTCGTTCTAACTCGTTATTTACCTGCCCAGTGACGCGGTACACGGGGTGTGATGCACTCTATTCGTGGCCATCTTGGAATCCTGTAATGTATATCTTAAAGGAACCAAAAAAAAAAAAAAAGGAAAGAAAACCTAAGAAAAAAGAAAAACAAAAATAAATAAATAAATAAATGATTTCTTTGTCTATAAGATCCAAGGCTACATAGCCACTTTCACATCATTCATTTGTCACCTAAAATCCTCTCAGCCGTCACTGGTGTTACACACAGCTCATGAAGCACTGGACTCAGTTTTATAGTCCTCAGACTTCCCTGTTTCTCATCTATACACTAAACATGAAAGATGCAGAGAAAAAAATGAATTCAAGAAGAGAATTTTGAGAAAGCCTAGGACAAGTTGCCCAGTTTTGCAGGAGAGGTGCATAAGGAATAAGAATTAGAGTCCTCTAGGCTTTTAGTTTCTCATGAGTTTAATTAATTTGGAAATATTTTTGTACCAACTGTGAGGGTTCTATGAGGGCATATGTTTTAAACTCTTCTACCCTTCAATCAGAACTTTTTTCTAATGCTATGTATTTCTTTTCTTATTACTGCTCAGATCTTAAATCCCATGAAAAACTGGAATCAAGGTTTAATATAAAATGCTTATTTTAATGCAAGAATTTAATCTCCAAGATGCTTTTGTATTATAAGATCATTTAATATCTATGAAAATTGTTATTTTATTTATTTTATTACTACACAGAGGAAACAAGCCAAATTCTATCTCCATTCTCCATGATGAAGACTCTGAGAGTGCTCCTTTCCTGACCGATGACAGCCACAGTTTGTGCTGTAAGTTTGGGATAAAAAGTCACCTTCTCCTTCCCTACATATTACATATAACTAAACACAATTAAACTGGATGCAGTGGTGCATAGCTGTAATCCTAGCTACTTGGGAGGCTGAGGCAGAGGAACCCCAAGTTCAAGGTCAGCATGGGCAACTTAGCAAGATCCTGTCTCAAAATAAAAATAAATAAATAAAAAGAACTGAGGATGAAGCTCAGTGGTAGTGCACTCCTGGATTTAATCTCCAGCATAAATAAATATAAACAAATAAATACTATCAAGAAAACTGGAAGATAGAGATGAGATATACGTATCAATATGTGTTATTATCTATATATGTAGGTTTTTTTTTTGTTTTTTTTTGTTTTTTTTTTTTTTTTAAAGAGAGAGTGAGAGAGGAGAGACAGAGAGAATTTTTAATACTTATTTTTTAGTTCTCGGCGGACACAACATCTTTGTTGGTATGTGGTGCTGAGGATTGAACCCGGGCCGCACGCATGCCAGGCGAGCGCGCTACCGCTTGAGCCACAACCCCAGCCCTATGTAGGTGTTATATATACATATGTATATGTGTGCATACACACACATACACACACATACTGATAATTTCAAGGGCATCATGTCCCCTAGATGTCTATATGGATAAATAAATTAATAGAACAGAAATAAACAGATCACTAAGTTGAAAATAAATATTTAAATCTTACCAATAAAATATCAGGAGAATTAGAAAAATTTTCTCAATGGATTTTGTAACTTCACATCATCTAGGAATTTTTAACTTTTTTAAATTGTTGTTTGTGGGTTTGATTTGTTTTACCTTCATCTAAAATGCTGTGATAATGTAGGTTAGCAGTTATTTCTTGGTGAGTATACACACACACACACACACACACACACACACACACCCATATACATACAGATACATATATATGTTTTTAATTTTTTATTTATTTTAATTGGTTATATATGACAATAGAATACATTTATGAACTTGGATATATTATACATAGATGGCATATAATTTCTCATTTTTCTGAGTATACTTTTTTTTAAATTTTAAAAAACTTGTTTAATTAGAATTAATAGCCTGATTTGGATCTCCTACATCAGAAAAAAAAGAGATTCAGCTATTGAAGTGAATATTAATGGCCTGAACTTTTCCTTTAGATAAATTTTTAATTAATTTTTTATTTATATGTGACAGCAGTATTCATTACAATTCTTATTACACATATAGAGCACAATTTTTCATATCTCTGGTTGTATACAAAATATATTCACACCAATTCGTGTCTTCATACATGTACTTTGGATAATAAGGTCCATCACATTCCACCATCATTTCTAACCTCATGCCTCCCCCATCTCTCTGCCCTATCTAGAGTGTCTCTATTCCTCCCATGCTCCCCCTCCCTATGCCACTATGAATCAGCCTCCTTATATCAGAGAAAATATTTGGCATTTGGTTTTTCAGGATTGGCTAACTTCTAGCATTATCTTCTCTAACTCCATCCATTTACCTACAAATCCCATGATTTGGGGGGCTGGGGATGTAGCTCAAGCAGTAGCACACTCGCCTGGCATGTGTGTGGTCCGGGTTTGATCTTCAGCACCATGTACAAACAAAGATGTTGTGCCCACCAAAAACTAAAAAATAAATATTAAAAAATTCTCTCTCTCTCTCTCTCTCTCTCTCTCTCTCTCTCTCTCTCTCTCTCTCTCTTTAAAAAAAATCCCATGATTTTGTTCTCTTTTATTGCTAAGTAATTTTTCATTGCATATATATGCCATTTTTTATCCATTCATCTATTGAAGGGTATCTACAGTTTAGCTATTGTGAATTGTGCTGCTATAAATTTTGATGTGGCTGTGTCCCTCTACTGAATATACATGTTGCAGAATCATATTGGTCATGTAGTCATATATATATATATATATATATATATATACAGTAAGAATGTCTGTTTCATTCTACTATCTTTCCAATCCCCACATCCCCTCCCATCACTTCCTTCTACCTAAACTAAGGTAATGTTATTCTTCCCTAGTGCCCCCTGCCTTATTGTGAATTAGCATCCACATGTTAGAGAAAACATTCAGCCTTTGGTTTTGTGGGGTTGGCTTAATTTGCTTAGCATGTTATTCTCTAACTCCATCCATTTACTGAAAATGACATAATTTCATTCTTCTTTAAAGCTGAGTAATTTTCCATTGACTATATATACCATATTTCTTTTATTCATTCATCTATTGAGGGACACCTAGGTTGGTTCCATAGTCTACCTATTGTGAATTGAGCTACTATAAACATTGATGTGGTTGTATCACTATACTATGCTGATTTTAGGTCCTTTGAGTATAAACCAAGGAGTGGGATAGCTGGGTCAAATGGTAGCTCCATTCCCAGTTTTCTAAGGAATCTCTATACTGCTTTCCATAGTGTTTGCACCAACTTGCAGTCCCACCAACAACGTATTATGAGTGTACCTCTGTCACCACATCCTCGCCAACATTTATCGTTGTCTGTATTTTTGATGATTGTCATTCTGACAGGAGTGAGATGAAATCTTAGTTTTAATTGGCATTTTTCTAATTGCTAGATATGTTGAACACATTTTTATATATTTGTTGATCAATTGTATTTCTTCTCTGTGAAGTGTCTGTTCAGTTCCTCAACTGACTTACTGATTGGGTTATTTGGTTTTTTGGAATTAAGTTTTTTGGTTCTTTATACATCCTAGAAATTAATGCTTTGTAGAGGTGCACATGATAAAGATTTTCTCCTAATCTGTAGGCTCTCTCCTTGCATTATTAATTATTTCATTTGCTGAGAAGAAGGTTTTTAATTTGAATCCATTACAATTATTGATTCTTGATTTTACTTCTTGCACTTTAGAAGTCGTTTTAAGGAAGTCAGGTCCTAGATCAACATGGTGAAGATTTGGGTCTATTTTTTTCTCCTATTAGGCAGGGGGTCTCTGTTTTAGTGCCTAAATCTTTGATCCAATTTGAGTTGATTTTTGTGCAGGTTGATAGAGGTTTAAATTCATTTTGTTACATATGGATTTCCAATTTTACCAGCACCATTTGTTGAATAGGCTATCTTTTCTCCAGTGAATGATTTTGGCACCCTTGTCTAGTATGAGATATTTATGTGGGTTTGTCTCTGTGTCCTCTATTCTGTAACAATGGTCTACAAGACTATTTTGGTGCCAATACCATGCCTGTTTTGTTACTATCGCTCTGTAGTATTGTGATGCCTCTGCTTTACTTTTCTTGCTAAAGATTGCTTTAGCTATTCTGTGTCTCTCATTTTCCAAATAAATTTAACGATTGCCTTTTCTATTTCTATGAAGAATGTCATTGAGATTTTCATAGAAATTGCATTAAATATGTATAACACTTTGGAAGTATGGCTATTTTGACAATATTAATTCTTCCTATCTAGAAGCATTAGAGATCTTTCCATCTTCTGAGGTTTTCCTCAATTTCTTTCTTTAGTGTTCTGTAGTTTTCATTGTAGAGGTCTCTCACCTCTTTTGTTAGATTGATTCCCAGGTTTTTTTGTTTTGTTTTGTTTTGGTTTGGTTTTTGTTTGTTTATTTGTTTGAGGCTATTGTGAATGGAGTAGTTTTCCTAATTTCTCTTTCAGTGGATTCATTGCATATGTACAGGAATTCATTTGATTTGTGGGTGTTCATTTTATAGTAATATTTGAGTTCTTCTTTACCCTTTAACTTTTTTCTTTTGTCTAATTGCTCTGGCTAGAGTTTCAAGGATGTTGTTGAATAGAGATGGTGAAAGAGGACATCCTTGTCTTGTTCAAGTTTTTAGTGGGAATTCTTTCAATTTTTCTTCACTTAGAATGATGCTGGCCTTGGGTTTAACATATAAAGTTTTTACAATGTTGAGCTATATTCCTACTATTCCTAGTTTTTCTAGTGTTTTCAACATGAAGGTGTGCTGTACTTTGTCAAATGCTTTTTCTGCACCTATTGAAATAATCATGTGATATTTTTAAGTCTATTAATATAATGAATTACATTTATTGATTTCCATATGTTGAACCAACCCTGCATCCCTGGGATGAATCCCACTTGATCATAGTGCACTATCTTTTTAATATGTTTAGTATGTGACTTGCCAGAATTTTATTGAGAATTTTTACATCTATGTTCATCAGGAATATTAATCTGAAGTTTTCTTTCCTTGATGTATCTTTGTCTGGTTTGGGTATCAGAATGATTTTAGGCTCATAGAATGAATTTGGAAGGATTCCCTCCTATTCTATTTAATGGAATACTTTGAGGAGTATTGGTGTTAATTCTTCTTTGAAAGTCTTATAGAACTCAGCTGAGAATCCATCTAGTCCTGGGCTTTTCTTGGTTGGTACGATTTTGATAGCATTTTCTATTTCAATACTTGAAACTGATCTGTCTAAATTATGCTTGACCTTCTCATTCAGCTTGGGTGGGTCATATATCTCTAGAAATTTGTTGATGTCTTTGATACTTTCTGTTTTATTAGAATATAGATTTTCAAAACAGCTTCTAATTATCTTCTGTATTTCAGACATGTCTATTGTAATATTTCCTTCTTCATCTTGTATTTTAGTAATTTGAGTTTTCTCTCTTTTTCTCTTCATTAGCATGACCAGGGATTTATCTATTGTATTTATTTTTTCAAAGAACCAACTTTTTGTTTTGCCAATTTTTTCAATTATTTTTTGTATGTTTCAATTTCATTTATTTCAGCTCTGATTTTAATTATTTCTTGTCTTCTACTTCTTTAATGTTGATTTCTTCTTCTTTTTTTAGAGTTTGAGGTGTAATGTTATGCCATTTATTTGTTGACTTTTTTTTCTTTTAATGAATGCACTCAATGAAACAAACTTTCCTCTTAGTACTGCCTTCATAACATCCCAGAGATTTTGATATGTTGTATCAGTGTTCTCATTTACCTCTAAGAATTTTTTTTTATTTTATCCTTGATTTCTTCTACTATCAATTAATAATTCAACTGTTTGTTATTTAATCTCCATTTGTTACAGTAGCTTCTATTTTTTATTTTATCATTGATTTCTAATTTAATTCCTTTGTGGTCTGATAAAATGCAGGTTATTATCTCTGTTTTATTTTTGTTGTTGTTGTTGTTTTGTTTTGTTTTGTTTTTTTGTTTGTTTTTGGTATTTACTAAGAGTTGCTTGTGGCATAAGATATGGTCTACTGGGGCTGGGGATGTGGCTCAAGCGGTAGCGCGCTCGCCTCGCATGCGTGCGGCCCGGGTTCGATCCTCAGCACCACATACCAACAAAGATGTTGTGTCCGCCGAGAACTAAAAAAATAAATATTAAAAGTTCTCTCTCTCTCTCACTCTCTCTCCTCTCTCACTCTCTCTTTAAAAAAAAAAAAAAAAAAAAAAAGATATGGTCTACTTTAGAGAACAAGCCATGTGCTCCTAAGAAGAAAGTATCCTTGCTCGTCGATGGATGAAATATATATATGTTAAATCTAAATTATTGATTGTATTACTTAGTCTATAGTTTCCTTATTTAGTTTTTGTTTAGAAGATCTGTCCAGTAGTTAGACAGGTGTGTTAAAGTCATCCAGTATTATTGTATTATGGTCTATTTGACTCTTGAAATTGAGAAGGGTTTATTTGATGTACATAGATGCTCCATTATTTGGGGCATAAATATTTATAATTGTTATGTCCTGCTTGTATATACTTCCATTAAGAAGTATGAAATGTCCTTCTTTATCTCTTCTGATTAACTTTGATTTTAAATATACTTTATCTGAAATGAGAATAGAAACCGCTACTTATTTATGTAATCCATATGAGTGATAAGTTTTTCCCCCATCTTTTCACCTTCAACCTATGGATGTCTTTGCCTATGGGTGAGTCTCTTGAAGACAGCATATTATTGGATCTTGCTTTAAATCCAATCTGCCAGTCTATGTCTTTTGATTGATGAGTTTAAGCCGATAACATTCAAGGTTATTATTGAGATATGACTTGTATTCCCTGTCATTTTGATTTTTTTCTGGTTTTTGATTTGTCTTAGTTTCTCATTTGGTTGAACGTCCCTTTAGTGTAGATCCTCCCTTTACTGGTTTTCACTTTTTTTCCCCCACTCTATAGCGTAGGCTTTTTAGTGGTGAATTCTTTTAATTTCTACTTATAATAGAATGTTTTAATTTCACCTTCAAATATGAAACTTAATTTTTCTGGATATAAAATTCTTGTTTGGCATTAATTTTCATTCAGAACTTGAAATAAATTATTCCTAGACCTCCCAGATTTGGGGGTCTGGGTTGAGAAATCAGTTGAGATTAAATTGGCTTCCCCCTAATACATAATTTGATTTTTTTCTCTCACTGCCTTTAAGATTTTATCTTTATTCTTTGTGTTATTCATTCTCATTATAATGTGTCTTTGTGTGGGTCTGCTATGATTTTGTATATTTGGGGTCCTGCAAGACTCTGTATTTCAAATTCCATTCCATTCTTTATATTTGGGAAATTTTCTGCTATTATATCATTGAAAATATTGTACATTCCTTTTGTTTGTACTTCTGCTTCTTCATCTGTTCTGATAACTCTTAAATTTGGTCTTTTTATGTTACCCCATAATTCTTGGATGTCCTTTTCATGGTTTCTTACCATCTTCTCCACATGTTCAATTCTACTTTAAAGACTATATATTTAGTCTTCATTGTCTGATGTTCTGTCTTCCAAGTGGTCTAGTCTGTTGGTGATACTTTCTATTGAATTTATAATTTGCTTTACTGATTCCTTTATTTTGAGAATTTCTGCCTGTTTTGTTTGTTTGTTTGTTTTTCATGATCTCTAACTCTTTATTGAAGTGGTTTTTCATTTCCTATATTTTTCTTTGATTTTATTTCTCTTACTATCCTTTCCTTCACATATCAATTTAACTATATATAGTCGGAACTCCTTCTTGGACATTTCTTCTACTGTGTTATCAGTAGTTTCTGTTGTTGAAGCATCTTGGTTTGTTTGGAACATTTTATTTCCTTGTTTTTTCATGTTGTTATTATTTTTCCATCTGAAAGTATGGATCTAAGGCAGGATAAATTCTACCCTATAGACCTATAATGTCCCTGAAGGTTTCTAGTGCTTCTCTTCTACTGGTGAGACCAATATTAACAGCACCCAGTGTACACAATATATACCCTTAAATCTGATAGCTCCCACTAGGGCATCTACTGTTTTCTTATATTTCACATAAGAATACAATAAAAATACAAAACACCATTCATATGTCATTGTCCTCCACACACTGATGCATAAAAAACATCCTACTCCAAATATGGTAGGGAGATTAGTGAATCAGAAAATATAATAAAATAAAATAAATCTTGCTGGAAAGTCAAACTGTCTCTGTCAGTTTCTCAGCCCTCAAGATCACCAAACTCAGATCAGGCCTCACAAACCAAGTCTCTATCCCACCAATCTGGGCTTCAGATACCTCAGGCTTGGCCATGCTGTAGTCCCAAGATCTCAATGCTGCTCCTACTTGCAGAGAGACCACTAGGGATACACTCATGCAAAGGAGCAACCCTGAGATACAGCAGCAAGGAAAGGGCCATCAACACTCTCAGCTGGAAAATGAGGCCCTGGGCCAATCTCCAGCACAGGAGAATGCCCAAGGTCCAAGCACATGCATGCTCACACACACACACACACACACCTTTGTTACTCCCATTAGTCACCATTAGTATCTATATTAGTCATGTTTTCCTACTTTTTGGTCCCTTTTTGCCAAGATCACAGATCTCTCATCTTTACATGGTTATCTTCTCTGTCAATCTGTCTGATTTCTCCACACTCCTGACTTCTTCACCATCCTTTTGTCCAGTATTCCATCCCCTCAGGGCCGTATGCTCATCCTTAATACAATAAAATAAGGTGAACTAATCCTTGCTAACTTCTTCCTAAATATGCTATTAAATCTTCAGTATTATGTAGCCAAATATAGTAAATCATAGTTTAATTCCAGAGAGATTTTATAACATGACCAAAAAGAAGTGGCATTGATTTTACCATAATCTGCATTTCTTAGTAGACTTGGTCACATCTGACTAGCTTCTCACTTGCATATAGAATTCCAGAAGGTCTTAATGGGGTACGTCCCTTATGAGTCTGCTGAATGAGAAGAGATCTCTTAGGCTGATTATATAGAAGGACTTAGGTGAAGATGACTCCATGCTAACACTCATAGCTTGTTACATCATCTCATTCTGAATATTTGTATATTCCTTGTGATGAGCAAGCAGCATTATCTTTAAAATTCATTCAATCTATTATGAGATAATTATTATAATGTTCACTTTATAAAGCATAAAACTAGGATTAGGGAGAAGATGCACTCCACACTCTTCTTTTTTTTCACTTTGCTTCCATACGTTGAACCCTTGAATTCACTCCTAATTCCAATTCTGTGAGTACTTACTTAGTATACATCATGGTCCCCAGTCTTGCCCCAGTTGTGTGATGGCAGGTTTGAAAGCCTACAAAAAAGTTCTTGTGTGTTATTATTTCTATGAGTTTTCAATTTATACAAATAATTCTGCCCAGAAGTATTAATAACCATCAGAAGTATAAATTAGTTCAATTTTTTAATTTTAAAAAGGAGCATATTGCAGTAAAAAAACATCCACTGAAGCTTTATAGCTGTCACTAGGATAGGAAGAGTAAAGATAGCAACATATATATTATGCTAGCTTAGCAAAGAGAAAAAAAATAATTTGTATAGTTGAATGAACATGAGAATATTATGAATTGAAGTATACTCTATGGTACATAAATGGTGTAAGTGGCATGTATATTGAACATCTTATAATTACATTAAGAATTTAATTGTACGATAATCTGTTTTTTGCAACTGACCTATACATTGGATTCCATACAATATAATGAAGTTCATTCTATAGTAATCCAAAACCTTGATGCATAAAAGGACCTAATACATCAACAAAACCAGTCTCCTCTCTTTAGAGGTGAAGGCTTGCAGATAAATTAGGGCGAAATGTGTAGCACAGTGACTGATGGCTTGTCAGTACAGCACTGGAGCTCTGGTGTCTTGTTTTCCCAGAAGTGGGGATGATCCTCTACCCATCTGTGAATACCATACAGTAATATAGAAGAAATCATAGAGGAAGGTGACTTTGATTGCTCCAGCATCACTAAAGAGTATTCTGATGAATCAAATAGTCCATATAGCATGAGCTATACACAAAATTTTATTTTTCAAAGAATTTGATTTTTTTCCAAAAAATTCAACTTTTAAATTGAATATGCATAACAGAAACTAAATTATACATAAAAATCATACGAAGAATTTAAAAGATTCCATGATATATCAGCATTAGTGGAGCTCTAGAGTGCCAGTTATAAACCAACCACTTTTTTAAATATTTATTTATTTTTTTAGTTTTCAGCGGACACAACATCTGGTACTGAGGTGGTACTGAGGATCGAACCCGGGCCGCACGCACACCAGGCAAGCGCGCTACCGCTTGAGCCACATCCCCAGCCCAATAAACCAACCACTTTCAGTCTTGACTTCACCTGTCTGGCTATGTGATCTTAGACATATAATTTTACTGCCCTCTGCAGGGTTCACAGTGACATCATAATAGTAAACTGTACACAGGTACTCAGCATAGGGATGTTGATATGATTAGTTAATTTATACACAGTAGACACTAAGAGTACTTCTTAGCGTAAAGAAGCATGGTAAATATTTTTAATTATTTCTGCAGTTAACATCAATTTTAGACATTGTGTAGACGTTGTAGATGCTTGATATATTTTTAGAATCACTTCAGGGCATGCTCCGAAAGATGTTTATTACTAGTTGTGATAGCAACATATTTAAACATACATCACTTGCCTCTTTTTATTAAAGAAATAAAATAACCTAAAATATTATTGTCTATGTTTGTTGCTCGAATGTCAGATGACTGAGTGAACATTAATTTCATCTATGTCGATATGCCAGCCTATGTAACAGATGTGTGTGTTAAACTGCCTTTTAGATCAATTTTCAACCTGTTGCCTCTCCTTGAACTCTTACTGAAACAAGGATAATTTATCTGTTATTAATGAATAATAACTTTTCCTCCTGCTTTGTTTCAGCTAACCTATGGAGCTGTCACAATAAAGGCGACAACCATGATATTTTGCAAGATCAATGCAGTGACAAAGAATTGCAAACCACTTGTAAGGACATATGATAGTGTAAACACAATGAAATAATATATATTTGGTCCTTGGCATTTGTGTATAAAGTAATAATCATTTTTTAGTCAGAATGGTTTGTGTAATTATAAAATACAATTTTCCATGTATTCCAGGATTTAGATTTACAATTATGCTGAAATGAAAGCATCTTCAGGCACAATTATAGTGGAATGGAAGCATCTTTTGGGAAAGTTATGCTTTAAGTTGTTAACCAAAATTTATATAATATCTAACATCAGTAATATTAGGCATAGGCTACAAAATTGAATTTATTTTCTCCTTTATGATTTTCTATTGATTTCATTGGCTTTTAGAAATAATTATCAAAAATAATTTTTCAAACACACATTCCTCTTTTAATGTTTAAATAAACATTGGTCACTTTATGTAGTTTTTCTACCAATAAGAATAATTAACAAACAGCTAACTTGGTACTTTTTGTTTGCTTTTTCCCCTTATATAATATCATATCCTTTGTCTACAGGGTCTCATTCTGAAGGCTAGACTCCCTTGCAAACATTGCAAGTAAAAAGTATCTTGCTAACTGCTCAGATTTGTCTGAGTTTCATTTGACTTAAGGATAGGAATTTTACGTATCCACTTGCCTCTAACTATTAAAAATTACTAGTCATACGAAATAACATCTGACATTTACTTAAAAATGCATGCCTTCACAATATTGATTTTTTGTTTGTTTGTTGTTTAGGAAAAAATATATTTAGTTACTTAGGCTCTTTCTTGATTGAGAAAGGATCAACTCATGCATAATCCTTTCTAGTTACAGATCTACAAAATGGACTTTTAAAATATTAATTCATGGTATACTCAAGCTAGAACAGTCTCTTCTTTATTTATCAAATCTGTGATGTTTGATTTATACCTGATATAAATTGTTCAGGAACATTTCTGCTTTTCACATGACCCTTTCTATTTCTTTTCCAAATTTACTCCCTTCCCTCAAAAAAACATTGCATTTTGCCAATATTGCATTTGTGTAGATGACTGAAAAAAAGGAAAGCGAAATAAAGAGAAATGAGTGAGTGAGAAATGAAAGACGGAGACCAAGCAGAGATACACACCAGAGTTTATTTGTCAGAGCTGACAAATAAAGGCATATCTCTCCATAGACTGAGAGAGAAGACAGGCTTGGGGTTAGGGACTTTTATGGGGCAGGCTCAGGGATTAGAGCCAGGTGGGTCCTAATACTGGTGGTTAAGGGTGGGGTTGGTATGAGGGAGTGGTAAGCCTTTCTCAGAAATGTCCTTGGGCAGGAAAGAGAGATTTTTCTTTAAATGGAAGCTGTCACTTAAGATGGCCATCCAGATGCTAAGCAGGGACCTTACAATGATAGTAAATAAGATAATATAAATATATTTTCTAAGATGCTCTTATTCATCTTTTATTAATGATAAACCCATCACATTGAAAATTGAAACTAAAAAAGCCTATTATACATGTGTTCATCAACATAAAAAATTTGTCTTCTCTTAGTTCACAAAATATAATATTTTAAGTACCTACAAAACTAAATACTAAAGAATAGATTGATATGTTGACTTATATGTATAACTGGTACACTGTGTTACAGAACTGGAAATGAGACAATGAAAAAGGTATACTTCAAGCCAAGGAATTATTCAGAAGTTTAGAGTATCCCTGAACTATAAATGAACATCAATGTCTTTAGTTATTGTTTTTTGTCTGTTTATTTTCTTCAATTTTTAAATTCTAAGGCCTTTGGTTTTTACCACCAGTGAGAAATAAAAAGTCCTTTTGAACTAAAATTGACAAAATCCTTTATGTTTCTATTGGTCTGTATAACCCATCGATGTTTTTAAACATTTAAAATCTCTTTTACTGAAAAAAATAATGCATATAAAATTTTAAAGATTTACATAAAAATATGAGTCAAATTTACATGTATTGATAATCCTACCACACAGAAATGATAATCAAATTAATCACTCATATAATTTTCACCCTGTGATCAGAACCAGCCTTAGAGATTATGAGAACCAGAGCTGATAATTGAGTATATTGGCTTTCTTTCAAAATTTAAATATGGATGAAATCTGGTTTATATAAAAAATACAAGGAAGCCCTAAATGAGCAATAAAACTACCTAAAGTGGCCATCAAAAGCCACAATATCCTTTAGATACTGCTTATAATGTACATTCAGCATCAGGAAATACTGCTTAAAAGGACATTTTATTGAACTAGCTAGGTAATTCATGAAGGATGGTAGTTTAGGATCCAAATCTAGAAAGTGGTAGCAGATGCCCTCAGTAGTAGGACTGTTTAGGTGTTGGTCACAGAGTGGTGTTGTCTCCATAGGAGCAGAGTTTATGGATTCTCTGAAGTGAAAGAAAAATCAAAATAAAGCACAGGCAAAGAATCAAGAAACCTTGAACAGTTCATTCAAGGCCACAAAATACCCTAATAAATGTGTCCATTATTCCACGGCAGCTTAAGTCCTAAGTGAACTAATATTTAATGCTGGGAGCTAAGAACAAACAACGTCAAGTAAGCAGATTTACCCTCAGGTTTTTCTTGGGGTTTTTCATTTGTTTTTGTTTTTGGTAGTTGGAAATGGATTTGTGAGTGGGAAGATCTCAGGTTGATGCATTGTGTCAAGAAGACACTACTGTAAATAAAAAATAGTTCTGGCCATAAAAATAATCCAGTGCCCACTTGATGAAGAGTCTCCATATAAATGCAAACCTAAGTGGAGATTGCCAAGTTGTTACACACTGGAGAATGCCTGCTGATTTGCTTTTCCTACATGTACAGTGGTTCCAGAATGAAAGCTTACTGCATTCAAAAAATCTTTTTTAAAACATGGAACAATAGACACTTAATCTCTCCTTTAAAGTGACTCTTTTTCACAGATGTGTCTGTAGATAAATAGTGTGAGAAATACCAAGTCTGGTGGTCCATTTTCAGAATATAGTATTCAGCCTTAATTGGATCTAATTGTAGCCCTTCCCTTTTGCCCGACCTAATTCTAATCCTTAGCCAATCACGTGGATTGTAACTCCAAACTCCCCAATCAGAGTGAAGGGCAGCACTGCCATTAGGTCAGACTGAAGCTGGCAGACTGTTTGGCCAGGTGTGTTTGCTAGCCAGGTTCCTGAAATACAGCCTTTGGCAGAAGTTTTGCCTTGTCCACCAGCTTTCCAGCACGCATTTGATTTCTTACTGCACCTAGTTATTTCTAAAAAACAGACTCCTGATTCTGACTTTCATAAACACCATAAATTTAGTGGCAGATCCCACAAGCCCAGTCTCCCTATATGAAGGTGTTTTTCCTGAGCACCTCTTGATTTTGTTCAGTAAGATCACATATTGCTTCTTTCTGTTAGTCCACAGAAAGTTCTCAATAAATATTTTCAGTGAATAGAGAGTTAAAGGAGGATATAGAGAACACACTGACTCACCAAAATAAGTTTCTTAGTTACAATCTGCAGGAACCAAATCCTCTCTAAAGCAAAAAAAAAAAAAAAAAAAAAAAAAAAAAAAAAAATGAGAAAGAAACCAGGAAGCTCACAAAATTAAAGATTAGAAACCCAATGGTCAGGATACACATCCCACCAAGTCACCTGATGTCAATGAATCATTTTGCATAACTCCCCCATGATTTTTAAAATTCCTGATTTCAAAAAAAAAAATCAATTGACAAAAGTCAAACTCACAGTCTTTAAATGCCAAGGTGGAAGAAGGTAAGAAGGAGGAGCTAGAGAAACAGAAGGTGGCATTGGAGGAGGGCAGGCGGCAGAAATTTGCATCTGGTTTCCAGAGATTAATTGCCAGGCAGTTGGCCTCTTAGGAGTGTGCAGCTGAAATGAAAGAGAAGTCAGCTAAACTAGGTGTGGCCATGAGCAAGCTGCTTTTCAAAGATAAGGTGGGAACTGAAGGGCTTCCTGGAAAACATGACAGATCTTTACTTTTTTTTTTTTCCTTTCTAGAACTTGGTCTCATTCCTTACCACATTTTATCAGTATACCTCAGCTTGATGAGCTTAGGCATTAATAAGTCTTCCGAGTAAGCATTTGATAGCATTTTTAACATTCACAGGCACCTGATACATACCAAGCTCTTTTCATGTGCTAACTATAATAATCCTTTGAACAGTCCAGCAAGGTAGTTTTTTCTCCTTTTTTCTTCTCCATAAATGACCACCAGTTTATTCCACCATATACTTACTCCCCACTTCCATCCACATACCCACTAGAGACCAAGGCAATAGATCTGCTCAGTCTTTGACTAAAGCCTCCAAAACTGTGAACCAAAATAAACTTTCTTTCTTATAAGTTAATTGTCTCTGGTATTTCATTATTGTGATGGCAAGCTAATACAGAGGGATATTTGTGTGGGTTAGGAGAACAGAACTTGTGGAAAGAGTGTTTCAATTAGAGAGAAAATCATGCACAAGGATCTAAATTAAACAGCTCTTTTCCAGGTCATACATGATAAAGCATATGAAAGTCTACATTCAGAATAAAGGCAACAAACCTGAACTCCTCCAAATGAACAGACTGAAGTCAAATCCCTCAACAACCCTATCACCTGTCCAGATAGAAACTTCTGTCCTCCGTGTGCAGAGTGATTACTGAGCTGATGAAAGTGTCACATAGAAACTGTGATGTAATTGATCCTGTGTTACTTTACCACTTCAATTTATTTGAGCCACTTTGATTTTGTTTAGAATGTTTTTGCTCTGTATTATTTTTTACTTGGTTTTCACAAATACTTGTACAGTTTATTAATATAAATACGTAAAGTATATGACTTGCTGGAGTTCTCATGAAGACTCTTTAGACCACTACAAAAGAAGAAATCAAGTATCAATGTCCATGGAAGTTTTCAGAGTTAGGGTTTTGAGTCCACCCATGACGTGCCTATTATAAAGAACAGTGGAAACAGCCATTTTTTTCAAGTCTTTGGGTTGTACATTTATGAAATTTCAGAGATCATTTAATCCTAATATCTTCTGTTCCATTGTGGGAAAATGTACCAGAAAGAGACACACACACACACACACACACACACACACACACACACACACACACATTTGCTGTTATTTTTTTAATAAAAGTTTATTATGTTGTAGTATCTAGCCTACCAGTCATTTGTATCTCTCTTCTACATATTTTGTATAGAATCTTTTGGAAATAGGCATTAGTGAGAGAAATTTTATTTCACTGCTAGCTCTAAGTTCTCAAACACAGCCTATTATGCTATGAGGGCAATTTCAGATTAGAGACTGGAATCTCTCCATGCATTTAGTAGTTTTGAATTGCTTATGGTCCTATTTACACCATCAGGATAATAGATCCACTATGTACTTGCTCATATTCCTTCTCTCCTTTTTTAAGACTAAAATGTATATCCCAATGCATTCGTGTATGTGTGTATGTATTTGTTTATTTGTAAATACATTTGTGTAAATCAGAGTAAGAAGTCAAAAAATATTGTGTTAAATAAACAAAACTGCTTTTTACAGTGCTATCTATTCCCCATTGCCAGTGAGATACTATTCAACAACTGGCATCCTGCAAATTGAATATAAGACCCTTAACAGTTGAGCCCAGCTGAGAGTACAGCTTTATATTCACTCCTCCACTTCTCACCTGTGCTCCAGCTTTGTTTAACTCATCGATATTCCTCAAGCATGCCGTGTTCTTTGAAGACCTGTGCTGTTCCTGCTACCAAAGATTCATTACTTTTTTATTTTCCATATCAATATCACCTCACATATTAGTAGTCTTGGCCCAAAGCAAAGTGTATTAAAGTTGTTAGTCTCTATAATAATTTATGTTCTCTAGTACTTTTATAACCACCATTCACAGTAATTTATTCACATATATACATAACAGTAGACCTTTTACTATTTGTTTTTCTACCACCATTTCCTTATATTTCTGCCTTCCTAATTTCAAATGTCTTCTTCATGGTTCTGTTCTATATTTTGCTTAAATTTGAGTCTCTTATACATCCGTGTGTAGTGTCTGGCATGTTATAAGCACTTAGGAAAGTTCTATTGCATTAGGTTAAATAGAATTCTAGGCACTTGTACAATAAACCATTTTTATTAGTGCCATATGGTTATACATAATATTCAAGTTAATTGTGACATGATTAAATGTGCATGAAATGTAATTTGCTCCATTTTAGTTCTCTTTCCCTCTCTTACTCCCTCCCCCGTTCACCTTCCTTTACTTACTGAATCTCCCTTTTATTTATTTATAGTTTTTTTAGGTGGTGCTTTATAGCTATACATAAGATGAAATTCAAGGTAATATATTCACATAAGTACACAACAGTAGACCTTTTGATGTATCCCAATCTACATTAACATAGAATAGTCCTGACTTCTTCCAATCTATAATGTATGTTCTTCAAACCAACATTCAAAATAATAATTAGATTACAGAGCATAATTTTCTAATGCATGGGGCATTTTAATCAGTATTGCCCTTTTTCTTTCTTGTGATGTCATCAGGGTGCCTTGAACATGCAGCCTAATTTCACACAGAGCTCAGCCCTCTGTTCTTATCAACTTCTTGCAGTCTATGAAAGCCTCAGTGTGTCTCTGTCCTTTGCCACAAACATGAGGTTCAGTTTTCCTCTCATGGCCTTAGGCCTGGAGGTGGCTATGATTGTTTTATTTGGATTATTTGCAGAATATGAGACGGATCATGGTATGATATACCAACCCAATACCACCCAGATAACAGAATCGGAGAGATTCTTCCAGTTATATCCTCGTGAGTAGGCAATTTACTTCATATTATTTGTTTTGGGGTTCTTTGAGTTCTCAGAATGTGAAATCTTTGAATACTATAATACTGTAAGCTCTTGAGCTCCTTGTAGAATATGTGACAGTTGCAAGTGTTGAGAGTATTGTGCCTTTCTCCTGGGGCAATTGATCTTCTTCTCTCCGTGATTAAGATGTTTGGTAGAATCTGTGTCTATTCAAGGGTCAGAACAAGAAGCTAAAAATTAAAATAATCGGTCAGTTTTTTGTGGTGCCTACCACTGCCAGATGACTGTCTTTGTCCCTTGAATTGGCTACTCTTTCCATAAATAATAAAAATATTAAACCCCCTCACCATGACCACAAAGAGTTGAAGGTAACTTTGTAGGAGAGAGAATGGAAACAAAATGTAGTGATAGGAAAGGGATTCTGGGCCCCAGGCAGCGTCCTAAGGTGTGAGAAGGGGTATTTACGATGACAGAGGAAATTTCTGAAATTCAGTTTAAGGGGATACACAAGGTTTTATAATATTTGAAAGAAAAGCATTTTGTTCCTTTGAGATGAAAAGGAAATTGTGAACACCTGACACATGATAAAAGCAGAATCCTTCTCTGGTAATGGTGACTGAGGAGAAACTGGGTTTCAAGAATGGAGGGGCAGGCTATGAAACAGCTAACAATGGTAGCTACACGTCACTCAGTGCTTATTATGAGCCATACATACTCATTAGCTTGCTGACCAGAAAGGGAGATGATAGTCATTATTACATAAATGGTTTATTTTTTTTAAATAAGGTTCAAGTAATTTAAATTTTAATTATTTAAATTAGTAGCAAAGCTTATTATAATTTATAGTGTGTTTAAGCTGTTTAAAAACAATACCTGTGTTTTCATTCCTATGTTTTCTGAAGGAGTTAATAACATGGGAAGTCCCATGTAGAAATTAGGACCTAGAGTGACTTAGAAAAAAATACAAAATTGAAAGTTAAGAGCATGTTAGGACCATAGGTCAGAGACTCAGACTCTAAATCTAGTTGCCCTTACACTGTGTAGATAACTAAGAGGGCTCTTGACTAAATAAACTTTATAATTTTCAGGTTAAAGAGCAATAGGAAAAAAATCAGAATCATGCTCAACTCTGTATGCTTAGGTATATTTTATTTATTCATTCATTTATTCATTAGATAAATATATTAAGTATCAAATATGTGCTCTAGCAAATTTATTCAAAGAGAAAAGAAATACAGTACCTTAATTGTAAAACCCCACTGGCTAGAACAGATAGCAAAAACATGAAATAAAATATAATAAGCAAAATGCCAAAAATATGATCCAAGATTGTTATTCAAATAAAATTATATTGAAACCTTAATAATTATGTCACACAAACTAAACTTTCTAAGTCCCAAGTCTAATCTCCTAAGTAACATTTTAATTCAGAATTTGAAATAAAAGATAATGCTAAGTGAAGCTAGACAATCCCAAAAAAACAAATGGCAAATGTTTTCTCTGATATAAGGAGGCTGATTCATAGTGGGATAGGGAGAGGGAGCATGGGAGGAATAGATGAACTCTAGATAGGGCAGAGGGGTGGGAGGGGAAGGGAGCCAGTATGGGGTTATAAATGATGGTGGAATGTGATTGCCATTATTATCCAAAGTACATGTATGAAGACACGAATTGGATTGAATATACTTTGTATACAACCAGAGATATGAAAAATTGTGCTCTATATGTGTAATACGAATTGTAATGCATTTCACTGTAATATATTAATTTTAGAAAGACCAATGATAAAAAAAAAAGTTGCCAAATTAAAGGGAAGTTACTAAAGATCTCAAGATCTGTCGTTCGGCATGTTTATGATAATGGATGCTGTATTGCAAGCTTATAATTTACTAGGAGAATAAATCTGTAATCTTCTGACTATATACACTTACACATACTTGCAGTGGTAACTATGTAGAAGTCATGGACATGTTGATTAGCTTTATTATGATGATCATTTCACAATGTACATACATATCAAAATGTACAAGGTACACTTTAAATATATATGTTTATAATAATGTTTGTATATCAATTAGATCTTAAAACAGTTGTTTTACACATATATTCTAACAGTCACAACTCTATTACTTGTAGGGAATATGTAAATTCCTTCATTTTATAATTTTTTAAGAAAATAGTTATTAAGTTCCTACTTCTTGTCAAAAATTTTTAAGGCTTTAGGCCTTAGGCAGTGACTAAAACAGGCAAAATGGGCAAAACCCATACTGTTATGAAGTATAGTTTCCATGGGGCAAAGGGGTGTGTGTTTGTGTGTGTGCACATGCATGCACGTGTGCACACACAATTGAAAGGTAATAAAATGCCTTGGCTATAAATGAAACAGGATTAGGAAAACTAATGCAACAGGACAAGGATGTCTTTTCAACCTTTCTAATCCAGGGTAATATGAGAGATCTAAGTCCTAATATTCTTGGGTGCAATTAATTAAATTGTCTCCTGTGCATCTGGAATGATACTCAAATGAGAAAAAATGCATTTTCATGCACATTTAAATATATAGATGTACACATTTAGATGGTAGTAAGATGCCACAAAGTAAAATTTTCACAAGGCAGCCTTCATCCATTCAAAATGCTGCTCATTTTCTCATCTATACACAATACTCTCTGCTGTTAAGAGTGACTCCCAAGACCTAAAATCCTAGATCATTCTAATATTTCACCTCAGATACATACACTATCCCTGTTTAACATATCTTGTAGTCTGAGAAACTACATGATTGTGGGTTCAACATATATTTTTCCTACATTTGATTCAATTATACAAAGTCTATGTAACAGCATAAGTCATTGGAGAACAAATTGTTAATATTCATTATTAGAAAACAATGTTCAAGTCAAATCAGCAAACATTTCAGGTGCTTACCTAGTGCCATTCAAGTGTGCCAAGTGCAGGGATTCAAGCATAGTGACAGAGCTCTATTTACATCTTAAGAAATCCAATGTATTACAATAGTTCTCAGTTGCAGGTTGGTGAAAGTTTGGGGTTTTTGTGTGTTTTTGTTTTTGTTTTTGTTTTTGAAAATAGGTATAATTACTTATATTTTACTTTCTTTAAAGTGAATACCAGTTTGTTCTCCCGAACCCTGCCAACTAATATTCTTCTATGCTTCTTTGAATAGAAGAAAAGAAACAGTGTTACGTGACCCTTGGATTTGCACACATCCCTATGCATAACTGTGGAAGTGTGATATAATCTGAATATCATGCTTCATGTTATGAATGACCTCTGAGATACTCATTTCAGAAGCTAGCTATCCTTTGTTTTTTGGCTTCTGTGTACCTGCAAAAGTGTTGATCATTCTGTTGAGTCAAGAATTTGACAAGGACTGAAGCTTGAGTTAATCTTTACTAATACATAAACAAATGAGAGAAAACTAGAGCTGATCTAAGAGAAGGCCCTTTGAGGATCCTTTACATGCTATTAGAAACTACACAAATGTTGGGTCATTAGTATGTAAGGGACATTAAAACCATGTCAGTGATCTATTCATACTCTTGTTACACTAAAATCCCTTGGTATATTCATTCACTTTCAGTGGATCATGTACCTATGTGTAATTTTGTAATATTGTTCATTGTTGATTTGAAACCTATTGACTCACTGAGTTATACAGATCTTCCATGTGTTAACACATTGCATTACAAAATGTCAAAAAAGTATTTGTTAATACCACTAACAATCTCACCAGAAAAGTATTAAGAAGTAAATAACAGAAACTTGATAAGCTTGTAGTGACAAATTTTTTTGAAATTCTAATTTTTAAAAAACTCAGAAGATTTCATGGCAACAAATACTGTCAATTCTTTTAAATGATATGGCAATTTCATTTCATCCATTTTGTAAAAAGTATCTGACAAATGCCTAAATCCAAAATCATTTTTCTACATTTTTATTGGTATATTATAATAATACATAGTGGAATTTGTTGTTACATATTCATAAATACAGATAAAATAAAAGTGAAATTTGGTCAGTATTGGTCCCAGTATTTCTTCTTCTCCTCCTCTCCTCCTTCCCCTGGTTCTTTTTCTCTACTGTACAGATCTCCCTTCAATTTTCATGAGATCCCCCATCTTTATTTCCTTTTTCCTCTCTAGTTTCCACATATGAGAAAAACACACAACTCTTGTCTTTCTGAGTTTGGCTTATTTAATTTATATGTCAGTCTTTCTTTCAAGTAACAATGGAATTCCTTAGAAAAGATTCTCAATCAGCAGCACAATTCACAATAGTCAAGCTATGGAACCAACCTAGGTGCCCTTCAACAAAAGAATGGATAAAGAAAATATGGTGTATATATACACAGTGGAGTATTACTCAGTCATAAAAAAAGAATCACATTATGGCATTTGCTGGTAAATGGATGGAACTGGAGACTATCATCCTGAGTCAGACTCAGAATGTCAAAGGTCAAATGTATTCCCTGATATGGGAAAACTAGTCCAAAATGAAGATGAAAAGAACAAAAGAGAAAGGAAAAAGGGGAGGGGGGATTCCATCAAAATAGAAGCAAGATCAATGGTGTAGAGGAAGGGGATTGAGGGTTGAGGGGAGGGAAGAGGGACAAGATAAGGAAAGAACAGTGAAATGGATCTGACCTGACTTTCCTTTTTCCTTTTTCTATTTTTAATGTTCCTATGTACATATATGAATATGTCACAGTAAATTGCACAGTCATGGAATATATATCCACAAGGCACTAAAGACACTAACTTAAAAAAAACTAATAATAAATACCTGAAAGATCCATAGAATAAAAAGGAATGTAACGGGGGAGGGGAGAGAAGAAAGGAGGGAAAGGGGAAGAATCAGGGATTTAATTAGAGCAAATTATATTCCATGCTTTTGCACTTTTGTCAAAGTAAATCCTAATGTTATGTATAACTAAAAACAACCAATAAAAAATGCTCATTCAGTGAACAACTCAAATAAGCATAAAAGGGCCTTTTTTTTTTCCTGTGATACCATTGCATTTCAGAAGGGCTATCTGTGTATTTGCATTTCACTATGCTGATTCACACAAAACAGTAAGAAGACATTTGTGGGAGGATTAAAATGAATACAATTGGTGATTTTTTTACTTCTTCAGCAAGAAATTCTTAAGTAAAACTTGCTTTTATTTTCCCTGCAAGTGTGTGGTGGAGACTAGCATGACTGCTATTTCAGTTGGTGCTGCTCTTTTCGTATCTGCCAAAGCCAAAGCAGTTTTACACACCATTGTTTTTCACCAGATGTGGAAATATCAACACAATGAATAAGGCAAACAACATCTCAGAACTATCATGAACATGGGAGTCGAAAGATACATGACACACAGACACAACACACAGAGATTATTTAAATGGATAACAAGTCAAAATATTCAGTAAAAGGGCAATTTTGTTATAGGGTCAGAAATTAATTCAAAATGATTATTTATAAGAATGTTGTATATATTGGTATAATATTGTATCAATCAGTCTTGCATTTCTTTGGATGTTGTGAAGATATTGTGGTTTTTTGGAATGACATACTTTCACTTAGGAGATTTGTGCTTAAGTAGTTTGGGACAAAATATCACCTTACTTTTAAATGGTTTAGAAGAATGTGTGTGTGTGTGTGTGTGTGTGTGTGTGTGTGTGTGTACAGAACAGAGAATAAAAGCAAATATAGGAAATACTGATAACTGAAAAAGTGTAGGTGAATAGTATGTTTCAGTGTGCATTATACTGTCTTTTTCTAAATATTTGAAATATGAGGGGGAAGGGAAGATATTACCCTAAAGACACTACTCTCTCAATAAACAAAGAGTTCAACTTGTACATTATTTGTAGAACTGCAAATTAGTACAACCATTACAGAAATTAGTATGAAGTTTCCTCAAAAGAGTATGTAGGAATGCTACCACATGACCCTGTTACACCACTCCTTGGTATTTTTCCAAAGAATTAATGTCAGCATAGTATACAATACATACACACCCATGTTTACAGCAATAGCCAAATTATAGGACAAGCCTAAGTGTCCATCAAAAGATGAATGGATAAAGAATATATGATATGTTATATGAAATAAGCCAGACTTGAGAAAATCAAGGGTCCTGTTTTCTCTCAAGTGTAGAAGTTAGGAAATAAGAAGAAAGGATCTCATAAAATTAGAAAATGAAACAGCAGACTAGAGGAAGGGGATCAAAAAGAAGAGAGGAAAGGGAAAGTGCTGGGAAGTGAAATCAATCAAGTTACGTCATGTACAAATATATCACAATGAATCCCACTGTTATGCATAATTATAGCACAGCAATTAAAAATATAGAGAGAAGGACTGAGGTTATAGCTCAGAGGTAGAGCATTCACCTAGCCTATGTGAGGCACTGGGTCTGATCCTCAGCACCACATTAAGTAAAAAAAGACATTGTGTCTACCTAGAACTAATATGTGTGTGTGTGTGTGTGTGTGTGTGTGTGTGTGTGTGTATGTGTAGGAGAACAGTAGAATGTAGAATAAAGGAAGGAGATGGGGAGGAGAGAGAGAGAAGAGAAAAAAATAAAGTGTGAGGAATGAAATTCATCAAATAATGTGCATGCATATGTCACAATGAAGCCCAATATTGTGTACAATTATAATATACCAATAGAGACATCTTTTTAAAAAGGAAAAGATGACCTCATAACACAACTCTACTGATTCAAAAGACTGAGACTCACAAGGCCAAAATACTATATGTACAGCAAACTTACCTTGCCAGCCCTGAGCCATTAAAAAAAGAAAGAGGAAAGTCTATGAATCTCTAATTGGAAAGAAGCTTTGCAATTTTCACCAGTAGACCTACAAACACATTTTATGAATAAAAGCCTTATGGTCTCAATTAGAGAAATTTCCAGTGGTCCTCACCTGTGACCCCTTTATTCAGGGATAGCTGAGAGGCATTTCCTGAAAAGCTGCAAGTGCCAGGAGTTTTGCACAAGCTATCTGATGATTCCTACCTGCAGACTTCCATTGACTTTCCCCTGAAAATGTCTCACTGGATATGCTCTTTCTGTAGTCTGTTTGAATAAATGATAAATGAGAACAAAGAGAAACAAAACAGATATATAAACAAACTAAATGCAAGAAGAGGGATATGTAGAAATATTCCTAGAAGTCTTCCAGGTGTGGGTGGAGGAGACAATTTGTGCAGCTGGCATGTATCTGAAGCATAAGGAAAAGAGAGCTTCGTTTCATTGTTTGTTTCAGGTGGTAGAGGTTTAGAACAATATTGTGTGTAAAACATGTGGAGTTATTGGGGCTTGCCATACATCCGTGTGCAAGGTATATGTGGAAGTAAAATAGGAAAATTACCAAAGTGAATTAAATTTTACTAATAGAATGAAAGGGGTGGTGCTGGTGAGAGTGGTTGTGGTGATGATGATGATAATAGTCGGGTCCTGGCTAGTTTGGTGTCCAACCTTAAATCCAAATCATTTGTAATAGCAAAGGATCATACATTTTAATTTATGATAAAACCAATAATTAAAATTAAGCTTAATTATAATGAAGCTTAATTGCATTTTTTTCTAGTCCTCAAAAGAACCATAGTATACATGTTAAAATGAAACACCTATGATAAAGTTTGGGTTTAATGAGATTAAGCAATTTGCCCAAGGTCAGATGGTTAGTAAAAGAAAGTGTCTAGTTGAATTCCAACCCTGGTTGTTTACCTCTAAACTTTGTGCTTTAACCACTCCACTACATTATATGGGCAGTGTTGTTTACCAGATTGGAATTTAGGCAACATCTGTCTATAGATGTATTGTCCCAAATAGATTTTTAAAGTATTTTCTGAACTTCACAAACATCCATCGACTTTCAAAGAACAAGAAGATATTCTTTGTGGGATAATGAATTTACTCAATACAAGATGAATGATTTTATTTTCCTTATTTTGAACAAATTGTACTGTTCTAAGCAATTACTGAGGATACCCATAATAAACCACTGTGAGCTTAAAGTATCGCACACGTGTGTGTATGTGTGTGTGTGTGTGTGAATTTTCTACACAGGCAAAAAAAAAAGGTTGACCATTTAAAAATGGCTAAATTATTGTGGCCTTCCTTAAGACTGATCCTGATTGTGATAGTCTACTTAATACATAACAATACTAAACATAAAACCTTACCAAGTATTCTGTATGCATCTGAGTTTTACATGCTTATCTGTATTTAGAATGTACTCTGTCCCCAGTGCTGCAGACTCAAAGAGAAAAAAAAAATCCAGGCCCTCCTGGAGACATATAAAGCAAGATTCATTTTACAAATGAGGAAACCAAGATTCAGGGAGATCCATTGATTATCCAAGGTCACATACAGCATTGAAAATTCAAATAGAGTATTGAATTATTATTTTTTGTAGCACTAACATGGGTTGCACTTAGTTAAGGAGTGTGACACTTCCTTAAAATGTGAAGACACAGTCATCTCAACCAGGGACATGAGAAGTCTAAGGACAATGTAGGATTCTCCACTAAGATTTCTCCACTTTTATATGTTGCAGTATTTCCATTTTCTATTTGCGATTTTCAGGAAAATGTTTAGAATAAAAACACTGGGGGGTGTGGACTCAGGAAGCAGTAAGCAATGGGAGAAGGGAGCAAGAGAAAATAGACCCCTGGTTCCATACCCTTGTTATCCTCATTCCAAACTGTGAAACTTGCCGTGTACCAGGCAGAGAGTCTCAGGTACATCGAGGCAGACTTTTCTCCTTCAGTCTAAAATGTTTAAAGAAAAACAAAGTTGTATACTATTCTGAATCCTTATAAAATCATGACATGACTTAGATGAAGGTTTCTCAACAGCAACACTACTAGCATTTTGAACCTAATAGCTCCGTGTTGTGAGGGACTGAGCTGAGCATTGTAGGCTACGTAGCAGCATCCCTAGTCTCCAGCCTCAGGACTTCAGCTGCCCCAATCCCACCCACCCCCTTACATTGTGAGAACCACAGACATCTCCAGATTCTTTCAAGTGAATGCTATGTGCTAAAAGTGTCTTTTGTTAAGAATAAATAATTTAGGAAAGTCTTGAAAATCCTAAAACTTTTTGGAAAATCTTACCAATGCACAGTTCATTCTTTTAGCAGCAGAAACTAGCACGAAACTAAATTTGTGGCCTCTTCCTTGTTGGCTCACAAATTCTTAAAACAGGGGTAAATGATAATACAAATAATAGATGAGGTTTGTGTGCCCTCTTGTGGTGTAATTCAGTAACAAGCATTAGATGGGAGCCAGTGGACAAAAACAAAACATTTGCACAGTTAATACAGAAAACTCTCTCCCCCTATGGAAAATGTCGAGTTTTTCATCACAGGGAGAAGGGAACAAATCTGAAGAGTAACTTCTCCCTGTGTAACACAGTATAAAATTAGATAAAAACAATTTTTAAAATTAGTTGGTTACTGCAAACTTTAAAATCAGTAGATTATAGAGAGAACAAGAATACTCTAAGAAATAAGAAAAGAATGTTTAGGAAAGCAACTTTGTGTAATGACAGTAACAGCGAAGTAAGTGGGTAGTAGCAGAACCTTGAAACATAAAACTAAATCTTTATTTTTATAGGATCCTTATTTTTATTCCAGTCTTTTACAAGTAACTCACCTAACTTCTCTGGGCCTTAGGTTCCTAACATGAAAATCAAATTAAATAAATATTAGATGACACTTTAGACATCATCTAATTCAAATCTTCCTTAGAAAAGGAGAAATGGAGTCCCAGAAAGGTTTAGTAAAATCATGGTTAATAAGAGTCATGCTTATTCTCTAAATTGCCCTTCAACTTAGTCTATTATATAAAGCACATATTTACATGTAAAAGTGAATGGCAGCTATTTATAAAGAGAAATGAATATATATGGTCAACTATATTTCACAGGTTGGTTTTAGTTGACAGGTGACCATCAGTGGCTCAGATGCAATCCCAGCTTCGGGGTTCCCTGGGTAAGTATGGGATGAGGGTCAATGCCATAATGATCAGCAGGAGAAGGGCTCAGCTCCTCCACGGGAGACTCTGAGGCTGGGATTGTCTATCTTCTGGTGGTATTCTCCTGAGACAAGGGAATGCTTGTGTGAATCAGTCATGGGGTACAGGCCACCCTGGAGAAGAGCTGTGACCATGAGCAAAACAAGAGCATTTTCCAGAGAGAATTCAGAGTTTAGTGCTGTCATCTGGCAGCACTCTGAATAGCTGATGCAAATTGGAGGTATAAGAGCTTTGATTCTGAGAGGAAATCTCATGGTCTGTCTAATACAGAAGGCTAGCCTGAGTGGGGTACCCTGGTCTCCCACCCTCAGAAACACTGCTTCCTGAGCCTGTGATGGAGCAGAAGAGGAGCCAAACGGACACCCCTAGATGCCTTGGGAGACCAAGCAGACCGTGGTCACCTTAATACTCCCACCATGCTTGATTAATGGAAAAATGCATGGAATCAGACCCGAATTCCAATCCTGACATCACCTTTTATGAAACTGATTGACCTCTTATCTCAGCTTCCTCTGGGACATATTTTCTATACATGTCTTTCCTGCTATCACTTCCACTTACACCTCCATGTACAATAATTACACTAATTCAACACCTAAAATTTTCTCCCTCTGGTTTCACATTTGCTTCCAATTTAATTATTTTTTGTTCACCTACTATACTGAACTAAAGGAATTGTCAATAGTCGACAATTTTCAGTGGCAAGTTTGGTGCAAAAATATCAATTTGGGTCAGAGGGGAAGGTACCAGGGATTAAACTCAGGAGCACTTGAACACTGAGCCACTCCCCCAGCCCTATTTTGTATTTTCCTTAGAGACAGGATCTCACCGAATTGCTTTCACAATCTCACTGATTGAATTCACAGTCCTCCTGCCTTATCCTCCACAACTGCTGGGATTACAGACATGTGCTATGCGCCTGGCAAAAAAATATATCAATTTTGCCTATCCAAACACATGTTTCAGCCAACTAAACTCTAGTTTCCTTGAGGGAATAGCCTATGTTTCACTATACCACATTTGACCATGTGTTTCATTTGCATAATATTTACTGTACACTATCTGTGTATGAATATACCACAATGAATCTCATTTACATACATAACTATAATGCACCAATTGGAGTAATAAATAATAGAAGGAAGATCAGTATAGCAAGTGGATCAGGAAAAAAGAGGGAGAAAGGGAGGGAAAGGGAAGGTATTGGGAAAAGAGATTGATCAAATTATTATTATGTAAACATAAAAATAAGGTATAATAAATCCCACTTTTTATTTTTTCATATTTTTAGTGTTGTACTATAATTATACACAATGGTGGTATTATATATAATTATAATATACCCATTAAAATATTTTTTAAATAAGATTATAATCCAGTGTAGGAGATAAATACCTCATGGACTAGTTAACCATTACAGTATAATGTATGCAAGATAAATGCTAATGCAACTTGGCAAACAATAAAACTGAGGTGTAGAAAGAAACTGTGTAAATAACAAGAAGAAATATTAATTTTTTCTGGAATATTGGGAAAGTCTTTCTAGAGGGTGTAATATTTATAGTGTGCTTTGGAAAGCTTTTCTCACACACACAAAATCACACACACAAAAAAAATCTTGGAAAATCTTTAGGGAGAGAATGAAAATTACATTGGTATTATAGTTTGTAGTTTTCTAAGAAAAAAAATTCAAATTGTGCATAACTTGTCAAAGTCTTGTGGCTGGTAAGTAGCCACAAAAAGTTGGAACAAAGTCAACTTTTGCATCCCAGTTGATGCTCTCCTCTTGTAAGGTTTTATGTAAAGGTTGATTTAATAAATGCTATGTACTACGATACAACACGTTCTTTGTACTCCCCTCATGAAGACTGTCCTCTGTTCTTTTTCAGTATTCCAAGATGTGCATGTAATGATATTTGTTGGGTTTGGCTTCCTCATGACCTTTCTGAAAAAATATGGCTTCAGCGGTGTGGGTATCAACCTATTTGTTGCTGCTCTGGGCCTCCAATGGGGCATTATTATACAAGGGATCCTACACAGCCATGGAGAGAAAATTCAGATTGGAATCAAAAAGTGAGTATCTTGGCTATGGTCTGAATGTTTTTGCCTCCTCCCCACCAAATTCATCTGATGAAATCTTAACCCCTAAAGTGATAGTAGGAGGTGGGCTCTGCGGGAGGTGATTGGTTCAGGAGGGAAGAATTTCCATAAAGGTAGATGCCTTTAAAAAAGAAGCCCAGGGGCTGGGATTGTGGCTCAGTGGTAGAGCACTCGCCTAGCACAGGGGGACCCAGGTTTGATCCTCAGCACCACATAAAAATAAGGACATTGTGTTGTGTCCATTTACTCCTAAAAGTATAATAAATATATTTAAAAAAAAAAAAGAAGCCCAAGAGAAAATCTTCTACCTTTCCATAATGTGAGGACACAGCTGGAAGTAACATCTATGAACCAGAAAGCAAGCCCTCACCAGACACTGAATCTGTCAGCATCTTGATCTTGTTCTTCTAAGCCTCCAGAATTATGAGAAATAAATTTCTGTTACTTATAAATTACCCAATTTATGGTATTTCATTCTAGCAACCAAAGAATAGTAAGACAATCCTTTATTTTTCAACCACTGTGTTTTCAGATCAGTTGTTTCTCTGTTTGGTTCATTGTCACTCTGGCTCTAAATTATCTGGCAAATTGTCTCTTTAGGCAACAGAAGAGTATCTGAGGGTCCAAATCAGTGTCTTGCTCTACTGAGCTGAGTCATCCAGTCAGGTCTATAACATCTCTGGTTTAAAATGAGAAATCCCCATTCATAAAATAATTGTTCCTTTCATCTCAGCTATGAGTAACAAAAATCTGTCATTAGATTTTTTTTGAAGATTTTTTTTAGATGGAATTATGTATTCTTGTTGTGAGACTATCAATAATTGCTCTAGGAAATAATTCTGTTTTCAGATCAAAACAAAACTAAAGTACTCTAAATGAGATAAAGGAAAAAGTGAGTTAAAACAAAGAAAAGTGAGAGCAACCGAAGAGCACATGGGGGAAAGGAGGTGGGGGAGTAAGTGGCAGTAAGAGTGGTCCTGGGAGGAATGCAGGATGAATGAAGAGGGGCTTGTGCTCAGCAAGGGTGGTGCTGTAGCTCCACTTTAGGACTCACATACATTTTGTATGGACTACTTTTCAATTGATTCTTTCTTTCCCTCAGCATAATAAATGCAGACTTCAGTACAGCCACTGTTCTGATTTCTTTTGGAGCTGTCCTAGGAAAAACAAGTCCCATCCAAATGCTCATCATGACAATTTTAGAAATTGCTGCCTTTGCTGGCAATGAATATCTGGTTGGTGAGATATTTCAGGTAAGGATTAAAGTGTTTATACTTAGCTAGCTCTAGCCAAGAGCTCTGACCTCTGCAAGTATTGGGTAGCCTCTCTATTGCTGGGGCAAACCTCAATGACAGGTGATAGCACAGCAGTGACGATAGCCATGGCTTACTGAGTGATGTTGTAAACGAGGGTTTCTATACACCATCTCACCCCATCCTCACAACAACGTAAGGCAATATTTAGTTGTTGTGACCATTTACACACAATAAAATTGATGACCAAGCCAGGCGCAGTGGCACACGCCTGTAATCCCAAGAGCTCAGGAGGCTGAGGAAGGAGGATCACAAGTTCAAAGCCTCTGCAAAAGCAAGGCACTAAACTCGCTTAGTGAGACCCTGTCTAAATAAAATACAAAATAGGCCTGGGATGTGGCTCAGTGTAGTGGCCAAGTGCTCCTGAGTTCAATCTCTAGTACCCAAAAATAAAATAAAATGATGACCACAAATGCTAAATGATTGAAACACCTTTCTGGGATTGAAACTCACTGTTTTCTAACTCCGTGACTCTTTTTATTACACTTTGTTGCTTATCAAATGATTAACTCCTATTCATATTTCAAACATAAGAGAATAGCCTATAAAAAGCCTTATACAAGCTATTGTTAAGGTCTTGATCAAATTTCTTTCTCTCCATGAAAATTTCATTGATTTCCCCAAGGTTTAGAAACAGATTATTTACTTATTTCGTTTGTATATCTATTGAACATTTCATGCAATTTTAAATATTTGGGGCTGGGGATGTGGCTCAAGTGGTAGCCCACTCGCCTGGCATGCATGAGGCCCGGGTTCAATCCTCAGCACCACATACGAACAAGATGTTGTGTCCACCGAGAACTAAAAAATAAATATAAAAAAAAATAAATATCTGAATTTCCCAGGTATTGGTGATTCATTGAGAAACAAAATAGTTGAGGTTCTTGTCTTAATAGAACTTAAAATCTAGTGAAGGAGACAAAAATCAAACAAATAATTACACATCCATCCCACCTGCCACAGGCACAAGAAATAAGGAGTAGGGTGAGGGGACATAAGAAAGTACTTAATTTAGATTGTAGAGTCAAGAAGGGGCTTCTCTGAGGAAGTGACAGTTAAGCTGGACCTGAAGGGGAGGTGAGAGCTTCTCAAGTAACTAGTAGGAAGAAATGTACTATAAGCCAAGGTAACAGTAAGTACAGAGCCTCAAACTGGTATTGAGGAACCAAAGGGAAACCTCTAGTTAAAGCAAAGGGCTCAGTGGCGCACACCTATTATCCAAGTGGCTCAGGAGGCTGAGACAGAAGGATCTCGATTTCAAAGCCAGCCTCAGCAATGGTGAAGCACTAAGCAACTTAGTGAGATCCTGTCTCTAAATAAAATACAAAATAGGGCTGGGGATGTGGCTCAGTGGTTGAATGCCCCTGAGTTCAATCCCTGGTACCCTAAAAAATAAAAATAAAGCAAGGGGAAAGGTTTGGCTGGTACAAATGAAGCCTCCAAGTTAAGAAAATCAGATTAATCAAAGACCCTGCAGACATTTGGTGGCTCCAGCAGGAGAAACAGAACAGTTTCTTTTGCCAAAAGTAACGTGGGCTTTTAAAGAGAGACACAGACTCATGTGATATTTGTAGAGTCCAAGCAGGATCAATTGCCGCCTCCTACTCTCCTGAAACCACCAGGTGAAGTTTAGCAAGGTTTCCCAACTGGGAGGGGACCCAGTGTTGAAGATTGACAGAAAGGTCAGAGGTGCTATGAGGACACCTGGAATCATTCCAGCCAAGTATGGCTCTTCAGGGGAACGAGATCCATCCATGTCCAATCAAAGATGGAAACATCCAGAATAATCTTTTTACTTCCCCTCAACCCAATTTGAAAATCTTTAATTTGTATTTTCTCCTGACTAAATAAATGCTGGAGCAACCAAGTCGGCATGGCACTCTGCTTTGCTCTAGAGGCAGGAAATGCAGAAAACTGGGTTACACTGATGTCACACGTCTCAAGAGGAAACTAAAACATGTTCTTTCAAGTCAGTCTGTCTCTCTGCCCCCACTATTTGTTTATTATGTAACCAGTGTAACAGTCCTTTCATTGACATTCCTCCTGTAGTGAGTTTGGTTTCACCTCTATTTATGTGCATGCCATTTTTCCCCCTTAGGCCACTGATATTGGGGCATCAATGACCATCCACGCCTTTGGGGCCTACTTTGGCTTGGCTGTAGCAGGCATCTTATATCGATCTGGCCTGAGAAAGGGGCATAGGAATGAAGAGTCTACGTACAACTCGGACTTGTTTGCAATGATTGGTGAGTGGGGATGAACTTGGCTGATTTTTGTCTCTTTGGTCAGGCATGCAGGAAAGTTACTTCAATATGGTTGTGAAGATGCTTAAAAAGGAACCTCCTTTGAAGACGACTCTGTTTATGCTGCCTCAATGCTCCTCTTTTCTCCTAAATCTAGATAACTAAGCCTAAAATTAGAAACAATGTCAGTGACCTCAGCAAACTGCCTCCTTTGCATGGTCTTCCCCATTCAGAACTAATAGTCCTTCGTATGATTTGCAGGGACTATTTTTCTATGGATATTTTGGCCCAGCTTTAATTCAGCCATTGCAGAACCTGGAGAGGAACAGAATAGGGCCATCGTCAACACTTACTTCTCTCTTGCTGCCTGTGTGCTCACAGCCTTTGCCTTCTCCAGCCTTGTCACACACGGAGGCAAGCTCAATATGGTGAGTGCCCTGTCAACCCCCGTGCAAATTTCACTCAGTGAAGCTCGCAGTTGCTCCAATAAGTCAGTCATTCCTGCCTAACTGCTGAGCTACCAGGACAAACCACAAAACCACACACCTTGGAGAATGTTTTAAAGAAAAGTAATAACGTTTATTCATTCATTCATTAAATGTGTACTCTGACAAATTCAGGTGTTCTCAAGAGATTTACAGTCTTTAGGAAAGGTACTTGGTAAAAATCAAAGCTTTAAAGTATACTTCTTTCATAATAGACCTAACTGTTCCAAAGTTCTTAAAAAAAAAAAAAAACTTCTTTAAATACAAGACCTGTCAAAAAGTAAAAAAAAAAAAAAAAAAAAAAAGAATAGCAATGGCATATGTTTATTGGATTTTCCTGACTAAATATTCCTCTCAAAGAAATAACTACTAAATGCATTGTGGGATCCTTAATAGGATTCTGGAAAAGAAAAGGACCTTAGTAGGAATAATAGTGAAAATCAAATAGGATCTTTAATTATTAACTCAGTGCTAATTTCATTTTTCTATAGTTATGTAAGATGTTAACACAAGGGAAGATGAGTGAGGTATGTAAGGAAAATGCCTACGGTATTTTTGCAACTTTAACGTGTATAAAACTAGTTCAAAAGAATATACTGTTGGGCTGGGGATGTGGCTCAAGTGGTAACGTGCTCGCCTGGCATGCCTGAGGCCTGGGTTCGATCCTCAGCACCACATAAAATAAAGATGTTGTGTCAGCTGAAAACTGAAAAACAAATATTTTTAAAAATTCTCTCTCATTCCCTCCTTTTCCTCTCTCTCTCTTCTCTCTCCCTCTAAAAAAAAAAAAAAAAAAAAAAAAAAAAAAAAAAAAGAATATACTGTTTAAAATTCACCCTATCTGGTATTTTGAGTTTCTTGCTAGTGAAGCTAAAGAAAAAGTAGTGTAACATGGAACATGATGGCAGGTGGGTTCTTTGTCGTACGCATTTGAAGAAAAAAATCCACAGACACAAGGATTAAAGCAAAGTAATAGGATTTATTAGAATAATAGAAAGCAGAGCCCTCCAAAACAGGAGGAATCCCGAGAGAGATGATAATGGGCATCCACTGTCTAGGAGTTTTTGTGGGCTTCATCTGTCCCTATGGTTGGTGGGATAGAGGACTCAGAAAGGATCAACTCTCTCTATTTTGTCTTCCTCAACAAATCTGAGGAGTGTAGTTTTTCAAGCCTTTATTAACATAAGGATGGGGGTGAGGTTTCGATGGCAAAAGAGGTAGTGCTTTAGAGATTGTGTAGCTGGCCATTGGTAGGGTTGGGAGTAGGTGTAACTAAGGAAGAGCTGTTGCAATTGAAGTTGTCAGCAGCAGTGACAGGGTGTTCCCCAGACCCAATGTCTCTTTTGGGATGTCAAGGTCCCATTCCCTCTTTCCCTTTTCCAAGGCCCTTATCCTATCTGCCTATGGATGGTCTACCTTCCTTTCTCATTAGCCTGGGGAGGAAAAGGGTATTAGAATTTATTTCTTAAAGCATGAATTAAGTCATGTAGTTCAATTCTTTACAAACCCTAAGCAATTAGAAACCATGAGAAGAAAAAACATCACACATTTACAGCTCACTGTAAAACATACAGATCATCCTGGGGATATAGATCAGTGACAGAGCGCCCTCGTGTGCACAAATCCTAGCATTCAATCCCCAGTACCACCAAAACAAACAAAAAAAAAAATACCCCTAACTTGAGAGGCTGAGGCAGGAGTATCACAAGTTCAAGGACATCCTCAGCAACTAAGAGAAATCCTAAGCAACTTAGTTGAGCCCTGTCTCAAAATTGTAAAATAAATAAATAAAAATGCCTGAGGATGTGGTTCTGTGGTTAGGCATTCCTAAATCAATTCCCAGTACCAAATAAATAAATAAATAAATGTGCGGATAATTTCTTTTCCTCAGGCAAACGACGAGATTGTGGTTTAGGAGAAATCCTAATAAGGAGAAACTGATTCCCCTCTCTGCATCCCCAAATGTTCTCATTACAGTGTTACTTGCAAATGCTGTTGTCTTTCCAATGTAATGTGTATATTTCCATGTTTCTACAATGAATATTGAATGTTTGAATATTGGCACATTGCAGCCATAGTACTCTTTTGGATTGAGGTAAACACAGATGTTTTCCAAAATCTGCATAAACGGGCAAAACACTGCTAGAATATTTACTTTAAACTCTATGTACCCTGTCTCCTTCTACAAATTATTTTGGTTTTCTCACATCCCTCCCACCTCTGGTCCCCTCTGCTACCAAAGGACCCTGGAAAGATCAAATGTAGAAGACTTGAGAAAAAGTCTGTAGTTACCTCTTTTATTTTTAACATGAATCATGTTATTCTGTGGTTTCTGTTTTAATCTTTTACACACATGATTCTCTCAATTAATATTAATATATATGTGTATATATATACACACACATACACACGCATATATATGTATGTATGTATCAGTATCCCTTGCAGCTGAAGACTGTGTCTGTGAGCACTGAACTCCACATTTCTGTAGTCCTTCTGAACCCTCCCTCATTCCGCTCACTCACTCATGATTCTCCACACAGGTGCACATTCAGAATGCTACCCTCGCAGGAGGAGTTGCTGTGGGCACTTGTGCAGACATGGATATTAGCCCATATGTGGCTATGATCATTGGAAGCATTGCAGGAGTTGTCTCCGTGCTTGGATACAAGTTCCTGACTGTAAGTATGGCAGATATTCTAAGCCAAATCTGGAATCTGTGTTGTTATCTTCTCTTATCCCATCAGCAGAGAAAAGGCACAAAGTTTCCTTTCATAAGTACCTTTCCTTGCCTGGAGGATGTTTGCCATCCTTTCAGAAATACCACCCACATTTCAGGTGTCCAGTGGTTCTACTCTTTCCTGACCTCTCTGTGGAAGCTGGAGAAAGTCTGACATCAGTTACTTATAATTTAGTATGAATTTAATGTCAGGTGCTTGTGTGTGACTTTCCTCCACAGAATTTCCACTGTGTTATTGTTGTTGTTGTTGTTGTTGTTGTTGTTGATTTTGTATAATTAAGGATTCTAGACTCCTTTAGGGTATCATCAGAAAGTGAGAAGGAGTAGGATCTAAAATCACTCCCATTCCAACTCACCCACTAAAGATGGAAATGGTGGTTTTGCCACCAATATCCTCAAATTATTTGACATTGGTGGATTTCAGATATGGATAGAGAACCAAATTATAGAGAAGATTTCTTTTTCTGAGGCAAGGGAGGAAATGAGAAAGATATAGATCAGAGAATACAAAGTAGCAGATATGTAGGAAAAAGAACTTTAGAAATCTAATATACAGCATGAGTGAAACAGAATTTAAAATGTACTATATGCAAAATTCGTGGTAAATGAGTGGTTTTTAGTTCTCATGCCACAAAAAAAGGGGGATAACTATGGAGATGTTAATTCACTTCACAATAGTAACTTTTTTACTGTTCATATGTATTCCATAACATTATGCCGTGTATTTTAAAGATACACAATAAAAATTAATTTATAAAATCTTTATTCTGCATGGTTATTTCATATGTAACATATCTAGCAAAATAATAAGCCTTTCTCCTTTTATAATCATAGCCTTGTTTTGCTGCTAAATTGAGGATCCATGATACCTGCGGGGTGCACAACCTGCATGGCTTACCTGGCGTGATAGGAGGCCTCGCAAGCATTGTGGCCATAGTCATGGGAAAATCTAAAAAGTGAGTCAAAGAATGGCTTGTTCTCTTCCTGGTACTATCTTGTTTTCTCTCCTTCTTTGAGATATCCTTTAATGGAAGAATAAGGTTGTTTGGGGATTTTGTTTGGGTTGGGTTTGGTTGGTTGGTTGGTTGGTTTTTGTTTTTCTAGCATTTCAGGCCCAAATCTGTATTGTTTCTACCGAGTTCGAAGAGACAAAATGAGAGAACAGAATTGTATTGAAAGATGCAACTTAACAAATTATTAATGCCCTTTTTTAAAAATTAATGATGTTAATTTAAATTTCTGTACCATAGACAACTGTCACCAGACAGATTAGTCAATATGATAAGCACAATTGGATCGCAGTAGGCTTACTCTTTTTGGGGGGTCCCACCAAAATGGAGGAGAGGCACATGTGGTGAGTTGAAGCAGTCACTTCCAGGAAATTTACACAACCAAGGATGAGTTAGCCTAATGTTGGATCTAGCAAACCTGGAAGGCAGTGTGTGGCCCCAAGACTGCTACCAACAAGTTATGTGACTTTTAACATGTTGCTCAACCTCTCTGGTTCCCCATTTCCTCCTCTATAAAATAAGAAGACAGGACTATTTCATCTCTAAAATCTCTTCTAGCTCTAACAGACTTAGATTCACCCAAAGGGGGCATAAATGTTTATTTAAATGGCCAGAGGGAAAATAGCAGTCAAGCCCAGAATGGAAGTGATACTAAAGGCTATCATTGCCACTTTTAGGCAACAAGACTGGAATAATTTGATATGATCACTCAGAAAGTAAGTAAAAAAGCAGAATTCTCAGTTTTAAAAGCCAGTTTTTCCAGGTACAGTAGCCCATGCCTGTAATCCCAGTGGCTCAGGAAGCTGAGGCAGGAGAGTCAAATTCAAGTCCAGTCTCAGCAACTTAGAATGACCCTAAGCAACTCAATGAGACTTTGTCTCTATATAAAATATAAAAAAGGGCAGGGAATGTGGCTCAGTGGTTAAGCACCCCTGGGTTCAATCCCCAGTACCAAAAAATAAATTAAATAAAATAAAAATATAAAAGCCAGTTGAAGCATGAAGAAAAAGTGAACACGTATCTAGAAATGTCTCAGGATAACTACTGACTAGAGTTGCATAATTGGAAAAGAAAAAAAATCTCTTCAATTTTAGCAAATTAAAATTTAACCCTATTGAGACAAGCAATAAGTTTTTTTAAAATTTAATCATACTTTTTTCTGAGTAGAAACTGTGCTTCCAAATTTACACATATTGTTGACCCTTTTCATCTACATGTTATTTTTTAGTCCCTTCTGAAATTCGAAAGACAACCCCCAAAATATTCACTCTTTTGCTTCATTTCTCTCCAAGACATAACAAGCTATTGAGAATGAACATGAAAATATTTTTTGCTGGGCTGGGGATGTGGCTCAAGCGGTAGAGCGCTCGCCTGGCATGCGTGCGGCCCGGATTCCATCCTCAGCACCACATACCAACAAAGATGTTGTGTCCGCCGAGAACTAAAAAATAAATATTAAAAATTCTCTCTCTCTCTCTCTCTCTCTCTCTCTCTCTCTCTCTCTCTCTGTCTCTCTCTCTCTCTCTCCCTCCTCTCTCACTCTCTCTTTAAAAAAAAAATATTTTTTGCAAATCAAGCATGATAAAAGCATGTGCCAATGAGCTCAACTCCTAAGTGTTATACACGGTGTAAAAACATTAGGAGCTGCCTCCTGATTGGGAATTCTTGATCATCATGCCCAGACCTGTAACATAGATGTAATAAAACAAGTCTATCCGGCTCTTGAGAGCTGGGCCTCACTGGGTGGCCAAACATTGGGTTAGTCTCCTGGTTAAGGGTTTAGACTTTGCATATACAGGTTTAGTAATATCTTCTTCATTTATTTATGGAGGAGGGGGGACAATGGCAAAGGAACTGAAAGGAGCAAGCCTTGAAGGCTCATGTACCTGGCTAAAATTCACATTTAAAATAAAAACCTTCCTGAGAGACAAGACAATCACAAGTGTCCATTTGGAATATTAAAATTCAAATCAGGTTTTGGTGTGTGAAAAACAAAGGGAAGTTAATATTCTTAAGAGACATTTTTGCAGATGATGGCAGCCTAACTCCAATGATGTTATTAATTTTGTTTAACTCATTGTTTTCCATACCTATTTGATAAAAGAATAATTTTCATCAAAAATACCTTTTAGCTCTGTAAATGATCTTAGCAAATTCCTGTAAAATTAGCACATAAATTAGAAAGAATGAAATCAAATAAATAGTATGTATTAAATATTCAACCTCACTAGTGATCAGAGAAATGCAAATTAAAACAAGTTACCAGTTTTTTCACAAATCAAGTTGATAAAGAATAAATGAATAATAATATTGAAAGGTGGTCAAAGAAGAGAAATGGAGATATAAACTATACACTTATCTGTTTGGAAAAATCCATTATATATATATATATATATATATTTGATAATAGCATTTTTAAAATGGATTTTATTTTAGGAAAATATTTGGACAAGTTTGAGATCATATTCAGAGGAGGATATGTTCTTACAACATTTTGAAAATATGAAACTCTGGGAGGAAACTAAATATCAACTTATGGGACTATAATTATAGGCTTTTATGCAGTAGTATGCTGTAGCAATTCAAATTATGATCCAGCTCTACATTTGATAACATGAAAGGATATTTCAGACATTTAATGGGAAAATCAGTGCTATATACATTTTTATTTTATTATTTTATTTATTTGTTTTTGGCACTGAAGATTAAAGCCAGGGGCACTTAACCACTGAGCCCCATCCCCAAATTTTTTATTTTTAGACAGGATCTCACTAAGTTGTTTAGGGCCTTGCTAAGTTCCTGAGGCTGGCTTTGAATTTGTGATCCTCCTGCCTCAGCTTCCCAAGCCATTGAAAATACAGGCATGTGCCACAGTACCAGGACTGATATATTTTTTTAATTCGTTATATTTTTATTCTGATAGGGTTTGAGGAATATTAAATGTCTTCTTTTCCTTTTTATTCATTTGTGGTTTCTAATATTTAGATTGATATATTGTTCCTTGCACAATTTTTTATGTAGAAGAAAATTTTTTAAACTTTTCAAATAAAGGAAAAAAATGAGTTTAGTGTATTCTTCCCCTTGGATCATGAAGCTGAAACACCAATAAACTCTCATTTTTCAGTTGTTTGTTTTCCTGCAATTACTCATATCATCTTTCAACAACTCTATTAATTGCCTTCTATGAGAGAGGCCCAGGAGACGCCCACATTCCTAATTCCTTTGTCACTCATATAACAGCCTGAAGCATTTCAGTCACCTTTTATCACATTCTCTGTTCCCAAAATTATAAGGTATTTTTTTCATCAATTTTATTTTGAGGTAACTACTTATAAGATCACAGATATTTACTAAAGAATCTTCAATGAGTTCTCTCACATATGCTAAAATTAGCATTATTTAGCCTTTTAATAGATCTTCTAATTCTGTTATAAGTTTCTTTAGAATGTGATGGAGAAACAGTTGCTTTTTTAATATGTTAATTGCTGTCTAGAAGAGAAGCTGACACAGAGCTAGTACTTAATAAATATTTATTGAATAAATTAAATCAGGGATCAATTTTTGAGAGTGCTAAACTCTTTCTAGGGAAGACCTTTTTATCATTCCTGAAGATGCATTAAAAGATGATTCTTAAGTTTATTTAAGAATTTTCTACCACTACTCAAAAGTCTCAAAGAAATCAAAAGTACAAAAGGAAAATATTGGTCTGTTTGCTAGTGTGTAATTCTGGACTCTGTCCTGAAGATGGCAGGATCCCCCACTGTCAGCAGGTGAGATTCCTTGGCTGGTATCCAGGAAAGACAAAATTCTTTTGTCTTCTTAGGTCTACCATAGCCATGCAAGCAGCTGCCTTGGGTTCTTCCGTTGGAACAGCAATTGTTGGAGGTATTCTTACAGGTGAGTAAAAAAGTCAGTACTTCCCTGTACCCTATGGTCTCTGGATAATAGCTGGTTAATAAGCAAGTCAAATGGTAAATTCAGAGTATTCTAAGCTTCTGGCTGTAAAATAATTATGTCAGTTTAAGGAGGTGATTTTGTAACAGTGTTTTAATTACTATTTCCTCTTCAGCCTCACAATATGATTTATTTTCCCTTTACCTTCACAGGTTTAATTCTAAAGATACCTTTCTGGGAACAGCCATCTGACCAGAATTGCTATGATGATTCTGTTTATTGGGAGGTACTGTACAGAATCCTAAACAATGTAGTTGGGAACTGTGGTACACACCTTTAATTCCAGCAACTCAGGAGGCTGAGGCAGGAGCATTGCAAATTCAAGACCAGCCTCAGCAATTTAGCAAGACCATCAGCAACTTAGTGAAACCATGTATTAAAAATTAAAAAAAATAAATAAATAAAAAGGACTGGGGATATAACTCAGTGGTTAGTGCTCCTGGGTTCAATCCCCAGTATCAAAAAATAAAAATTAAAAGAAAAAGAATGTAAATGATAGCTCCACTAGTAAAAAGTTTTGCTCATCTTAAGCATACATGTCTGTGTGGCATCCATAAGATGAAAATGGATGATATCCCCGTTTAGACAAAAATAGAGACTGTACATCCAGCCAGATAAAATCAGAATTTATGAGTTTTTTCCAAAGCAGAAACTTATGAAGAAAAGACAAAATTTAGTTGACAAGTGTCTTGTAACTCCTCTGATAACAATTAAAAAGAGCTACTTATAAAAAGAAATAAGTCCTGAGCAAGAGTGTAAGACATTATTCCAAAGGTAAAAGTAGGCAGAAGCAAATGGAATGTGTAAAGTTGAAGACCTTGAGTGAGTACACATCAACAGGCCCTATAATAACAAAATCAGCTTCTTTCTATTCTCCACTTTCTGCCTATTTACTCCATTGACATTTTGTTCTACTGTTTCTTATAAAACTCAAGTGAGATAGATGTTTGCGTTTTTCAGCAGGACTTCCAGGGAGAAGAGGCTTGGGAAAGGAGGAAGTGTAGTCAAAGTGGATGAGATAAATAGTTTTGTTCTTTAATTTTTTCCTCAACTCCAACTTATTCCCAGATCTTTCTAACTTCAGATAATAATTAAGAAAATACCATTGTTTCAATACTCAATGTCTGTCAGACCCAGTGAAAGAATCTTGTTTTCTTTAAAGGTCCCTCCAGAGAAAGAATATGACAGACACTTCCAACTCCACAACCTGCTGGAACCTGAAGCCTAATACCATTGCTGTGCTCCAGCTTTCTTTTCTATCACATACAGTCAAGGTTAAATAAAGAAAAAGGCAGCATGTGAAGAGAATATGGACCAGAGTGGACCGATGCTAATCCCCAAATAGCCAATGTAAAAATGTCTGTATATCTGATGCTGTCTCTTGATATTAGAATGATTGCTTAATTGAAGGGATATGGCTCATAAAACAGATGGTCAACGCTTTCTATCCAGAACTTAGTATGCTTTTGCCAGTAAGTAGGTTCAGAATGACAATTGATGTATATTCTTGAATTTTTCCCAAAGAAGTAGTCATGTCAGACTTTTAATGTAAATACAATTGATATAATTCCTTCAATCCTTATGATTATAAAAGGGAAGCCAATGAAACAACAATAAGTACAAGGAATCTACATAAGAAAAATGAAAGAAGTGCTTGTAAATAAGCAGTGATATTATTGTTTGGGGGTAGTGTTTGTTATTTTAATAGATCACATTAGTAATATTATATCTTGAATATTTTTAATTCCTTTAGCAAATTTAGTATTTTCAGAAAGAGTTCAAATGCTATATTATCACCATCCATTTTGTATAAAATTTCAAAGAATTAAAAATTATAAAATAAAGCATTAGTCTTTAAATCTCCTTTTTGTTGGTTAAAAATTCATTTTAGTAACATGCACGAACACACACACTTACCCCCTCATATTTTATCCATACTTAATTAAATGTATTGCTAATGTATTTTAAAACCAAGTAATTGTCTTATAGGATAAGTTTTTTAAAATCAGTTTTAGGGCTTGGGATATGGCTCAGTGATGCAGCACATGCCCAGTGTATGTGAGGCAGGAGTTTGATTCCCAGCAATCTAAAACAAAAAAAGAAAAGAAGAAATGAAGAAAGAAAACTTTCAGGAAAATCAAAAAACTTTTTTTTTTCTGTCTGGAAAGTTTTAAGATTTATCTTGTATCCCTGAAGTCCTGAAATTTTGCCAGAATGTGTATCAATGAGGAATTGAGCGCCACCATAATTAACAGAACTTTAGTTTCTGACTGCTAGGACTTTAAAATTACAGCTAGGAGTAGATTGCTTAATATTTTATTTCAGGGAAAATATATTATCATTTACTTACATTGCACTGGCTATTCAGGTGACTTCTTTCACCCAGGACCTCCTTCAAACAACTCTTCTAAGTGTGCTGTCTTACAAGTAAGTCCACTATTCCCTCCCTTGCTAATAATCGCAAGGCTTTTGAGACTGCCTGAGTCCCTGCTGATCACAAGGCAGATCTCAGAGGGTCTTGGCTATACTCGGGTCTAGGAAAAAAAAAAAAACTATTATTTTTATTTGCTCAAGAACTAAGTCATGAAGGCCATCACGTTCTGGGTTGAGAACACTCAGATCTGCCTCCCTGCAATGCAGTTTTTACCAACAACAAAGCCTTATTTTTTAAATTTGGAGTTAACATCCTTTTTTCACAGTAGTATATCACCTCTTTATTTCTATCTTGCCTGGGATTTACTGAATCACTTTAATCTGAAGAGCTGAATCTTTTTCTTAGATAAATTATCTTACTACTTAATAAAATTCCTCTCCTCTATTCATTTTTGTTCTGCTATCACTATATCAATCTCATGGAAAGTCTGTTGGATCTGTTATCCAAATCTTTCTCACTTTATTTCATTAGTTCACTTCATTTACTGCTTTAATTCATTTTTGCTTGTTTGCATGTTTGAAAATTGTTGTCCATTTTTATAGATCCAAGAAAGTTTTGTGTGTATGTGCACAGGTATATATGTGCTGTTCTTAAATTTCCTTAATTTCTTTCATAATTTTGTTTATTGGGAGGGGTTTATTTTTGTTCACTTTTAAAGTCTAATCCTGCTCTTAAATTTATTTATTTTTTATCTATTCCCTGCAAATATTAAGATGTCAAGTAATACCAGTTTGTTAGCTGTTTGCTTTGATTTAAAATCTCAAGTTCTACCTAGATGATCGGTTTCAGGAAGCTTTCGTTATTCTTTGCTCCTTTGTCTAAATCTGAAAGATTGGCCCATAATTATTAACTGCAATTTCAGAAAGTTTTGTGAAAGCTGAGATAGTTTCCGGCTTATTCCAGCCCTTGTTTTCATAGTCTTTAAGCTGTTTATTGCACTAGATAAGAAAGCTTTGTTGATGGGGTCAAAGGGAGTCTCCACAAGCTCTATTTTGTTCGAAATCATTATCGTTTAAAACAAACTCTTACTAGTCTCTTGATTCTTTACACTCTGAGTGCTGGAACCCTACTAGGTAGATTGTCCATTTCTTCTATCTATTCACTAGAAGTTAAGTTCCTGCGCTGAAGTATGGGTACCGGAGGGGGGCAAAAGTCTTGAAAATGTAAACCAGGTATAGTGGCCCACACCTTTAATCTCAGTGGCTCAGGAAACTGAAGCAGGAAGATAGCAAGTTTGAGGCTAGCCTCAGTAACTTAGCAAAGCCTAACCAATTTAGTGAGATCCCAGCTCAAAGGTTGGTAACTTAGCTCAGTCATAAGTCACATTCCATTTGCTCCTAGGTTCAATCCCCAGCAACAAGAAAAAAAAAAAAAAAGTAGAGAGGCACAGCAATTTCTGAATGAATGCTGAGAGATTTCCTGGGGGTCATAATTCACTTCCTCTGGATTGACACCTCAAGAAAATCTGTTTTCTAGTTTTTTCTACAAGCAAAGCTTAGCATTCTCCTAGAATTGTGGCTGAAAGTGACTTAATGTCTCTTTTAAGACCTTCTGCAGCTCCTGGGGGACCAGGAATACTTACTACCAATCCAGAAACATCAATTGAGAAGATAAATCAACAACCCATTGGCATTCACAAATCTCTGAGAACTAATAATACCCAGATCTTTACCTCATGGGTCTCCTTCAACAGCTTCCAGCCTCCAAACTCTCCTCCACACAAAGGAGAAAAGTTCTCTATCAACATAGTTTTTTGTTTCCCCAGAATCCATACAAATGGCCAACAGAATCCAAACTTTTACATCTTCCAGGCATGGTTGCTGCTTATCTCAGGAGAGATCCTATAGTTCAATTAGAATTACGGAATGAGATCAAAAGAGACACATTCAAGCTCCCATCTCCCCCACTTAAATAAAATATAAAGATTTCATGTATTTTACAATTTAAAAATGTTTCTTATGGCATTTTAGTGTGAAAAATAAATTTCTTAAGAACTGACACACTCATTTTTTTTCCATAACCTTTACATTTGGAATAAAGCACATAAATTAGATGCTTGTTTAGTAGGTGAGTGAATAAATAATAAAATAAAAAAGAAGCAAAGGGACATATTTTAAATTTTTGTTCTTCTCTGTTCCAGATTCTATAAATACAAAAATGATCAAGTTCTCAACCTTTCTCTAGGTTCTCTAACTTTTCATAACATTGACCCTTTTGAAGACGATAGGCCACTTATTTTGCAAAATGTCTCCAGTCTGGATTTGTCTGATGTTTCCTCATTAGATTCAGTTTATATGAATTTACCAGCCGTGTTGCAAAAAGAAATGTAATTGCTGGACCATATCCTATTTGTTGGAGCAGATTTTGAACTTGTTGTGTTATTGATGATTGCTCACTTAGCTCACTGATTAAGGTAGCATATTTCTTCTCTTTAAAAAGTCTTCTTTCTACCTTCGTAATTAATATTATTTTGTGGGAAGCAATGTGAAGTGTTCTATATCAATGTCTTATTCCTCCTCAATCTTGAAATGTATTCATTTACTAATTTATATCACTATAGTCTCATGATTTTTATTTTAGTAAATTATATAAAATACAATACAAGATTGTTGTGATGAGAAAATTGTCCCAGACTTGGCCCATACAAGTCTATTCCAGCTGGTTTCTTGTCTTTTTGACATGTACTTCACTTTGTGCTTTGTCTGCTCCAGCTCTGGCATCAGCCATTTCTTTGAGTCCTGCTTTCTTTCTACAAGGTAGATGTGCTCATTGCCTCTTCTTGGGCCTCTCTATTGTTGTCAGAGATAGGGAATACAAATGTGTGTTTGAATAGATAGATTTACATCTATTATAATTTCTTCATTGACATAAATATTCTATATACAATGAGGATTGTTATAACACTTGTTTTGAAAATGTGAATTTGTTCCAGTACAATTGATATCTTAAGGAACATATTAATCATGGCATAAATTTCATGATTACATATGCATGATTTCATTTGCAAGAAAAACAAAGTGAACACAGAAAACTGCACCTTGCTGAACAAGACAGTCCACAAATGTGCCTATGCATGTATATGCACACAAACCTCTAACCAGCTCCATCCGTTTATCTCTTGTATTAAGAACCACATCCATTTCATCTGGGTCACAACTTTCTGATTACAAGTAACCCTCCTTTTACCACTTCACAATAACTCACAAGTTGCAAACTTTCTGAAGTCCACTTTCACAAGCAAACTTCAGGTCCTTTTCAAGGTAAAGTGCTATGTTTAGAAAGTAAACACACAACTCCAGAAAGAATCTTCACTCATACTATCAAGTTGCTTTATCTTCTTTTAAGAACTTGGAATGGGACCTTATAGCCAATGCCAATTTTATGTAGTTCATGCCAGAAGAAAGATAGTAAATTTTAATCAGTAGACTCAAAGGAACACACTTCGTTTTTATAACACGAGATTGGTAAATAAATGCATACATGTGTACCTTTATTCCCTATGTCCTTTTCATTGATTTTAAATAAGTTTTTCAATTAAAATGCCAGACTTTAGATGGCAGAGATTTAACAATGTTGAATTTTACCTGACCCCTTGTAAAAATAGTGAGGGGTGAAAAGAATCCACCCAACCCTGCTGTGTTCCAGAAAATGGCTTTCAGCAAAATACACCCTTCCTACCTGACCTAAATTGTATTCACAGATGTCCCCTGGCTTACCTATGACAAGGCCAACCACAGGTGTTTCAAATTCTTTCATAAATGATTAGCTGAGCTACTTATCCCCTCTGGTTAATCTTAACCAAATTAGTTAATGTTCTCTCCACCCTCAGCCCAAGCCAGCATGAAACCTCTCCAGACAATAGGCCGGTCCGGCTAAAATATTCCCTGATTTATTATCCATTTATGCCAATCTTTCATCCTACAGACCCAACTCTTCCTAATCTGTTTACTTTTCTCTATATTTCTAAGACTCAATAAATATAATTGGGATTCCAATTTATTGACCAAGTTGCCTTCTTAGTGAATAATGGTACATATTTCTCTATTCACAGATTAATGGATAATCCAAATTCTAATTATATTTTAGTTTTGAGGAACAATCTTGGGAGGGAGACACACAGATTAATAATAATAGCACATTTTATTAAAAAATTAACTATTTATATAATAAATTCTACCACAACCCACCAAAGTAGATCAAATTTGGGGAGTCAAATTGTCCTTTTGTAAAATTAGAAGTTTGGTAATCTGATTCTCTATAATGGTAGAAAACACCCTCCATCATTAACAAAGAGACAACTGATCAATGAATCTTATTATTTCCATATATTTATTTCAACCTTAATAAACATGCTAGATGGATAATACTATATACTGAGACACAGAGAATTTAAGTAGCTTTCCACAAGCAAACTAATAAAAGGCAGAACTTAAATTTAAACTCAGATCTGTTTAGTGCCAAAGGTCAAACTCTTTTAATCATTGTGCTATATCAGACCCTCCTTAAGTCCAGAAATTAATTACTATAGTATCATATGTGAAGATTGAGGGAGAAGAATTTTTGGTGATATTCAAGAATTTAAGTTTGCAAAAGGGAGTTGTATTTTTCAGCAAAAGTCTAACTTTCATTAAGTTATATTAAGGCAAGCAGTTTATATTTCTGATTTTTTGTTTAATCTAGTTTTTAAATTTGTTTTGACTTCATAGCTATATAAAATACGTAATAAGAAAATAGATACTATTTAAATTTTACAAATATTTAACTATTATACTAACATAATTTAAATTTTAAAAAGTACTAGTGCTTGAGATATAGCTGATATATGAACTTTATATGTATATTATACAATCAGAAAGGCATAATTAGTGTTCTTGCATTGTTTGAAAATAAGGAAATTCAAACAGAACTTTGAGATCATTTTTACATACCTAAATATGAAGAAAAGGAAAAGAGCTAATTAGAGCCATTTCATATAATTCATCAACTTTGTTTTATTTTTATTTTTAGTTTTAGTTTTAGTTTTAGTTTTCACTGGACACAACATGTTTATTTGTATTTGGTGCTGAGGATCGAACCCAGGCCACACACATGCCAGGCGAGCGCACTACAACTTGAGCCACATCCCCAGCCCTAATTCATCAACTTTGCCCTGAAATTTTTAGCTTGGTGGTTTGTGTCCAGGCTGGTCTATGACTCCCCTCTCCCCACCCATTACTTTCTACTTGTTTGTGCCTAAATTTTCTATAACCATCTGTTATAGTCTGAATTGTGTCTTCCAAATTTCATAAGCTGAAGTCTTAACTTCCACTATCTCAGGGTGTGATGATGTTTATATTCAGAGATAAAACTTTAAACAGGTAATTAAAATTAACTGAAATCTTGGGATAGGCCCTATTACAATAGGACTAGTGTTCTTATAAGAAGAGATTAGGACATGGATGCATACAAAGGAAACCCTGTGTGGAGACATATAAAAAAGAGAGCCATCTATAAGTCAAGGAGAGAAACCAACTTTGTGGACACCTTGATCTTGACCTTCTTGCCTGCAGTATTGTGAGAAAATAAATGTCTGTTGTTTCGTTTCCTCATTTTGTCATACTTTTTTTACAGCAGCCCTAGAAAATTAACATGCATCCTCTCTGACTTGGGAATTGCTCCAGGTTCTCCTCACTCACTGCCTCTTTCTTTTCTCCATCTTACTGCTACCAGGTTTACTGTATTTTCATCCTGTTGTCTCTCACTGTGTGTTTCCCTCTCAGAACTTTGTGTAACAGTGTCTTGGTTATAAGGCCCTTGAATAGGCTGGGAACTCATTTTGTCTTGCAGAATCAGCTACTTGGGTTGGCTCTTCAGCCTCTAAGGCACATGGTCAAATGACAGTTTTTGCTCGTAATATATAACTAACTCTGCACCTAAGACTAGTCTTAGCACCCAAGAGCTAAGATGAAATGGAGGCTGGTAAGGTTGTATGATTATGGTTCGATTATGACAATAGTACTTCAGTATAAGAAAGTGTGAATTCTGGAGCCAGACTGACTAAATTTGGACACACATCCACACACGCCCAGTTCTTATGTAATATATTTTTTTGTTTTTCTACCAAGAATGGTGAAAATATTACCTGTTCTCATGCGCTTACTCTATTTATTCTGTATATACACATCAATAGTTATAATACAGTAAATACATGGTAAACTCTGTAAATATCATCATGGTAACCATAAGCAATAATATCACATATTACCCCAATCATCTGCCTTGAGCAATGACCACCTATACCCATCAATTTTCAGGCATGGTAGCATATATATTACTTGTCCAGAATTAATACCTCATCTCTGACCTGCAACATAATCCATCCACTCAGATATATAAGGAAAGTCCTAATTTACTATGAATAATGGTACATATTTATATATTTACAGATATTTACAGAGGAAACTAATGAGTTTTCTCTCTGGCTTTCTTAACTCTATGACAAGATTTTTAACTTTCTAACTTTTTCTAAAATTATAAAAATAATTCACATAAATGACAAGTATTTGGCAAAAAAAAAATCTAAGAGTACTAATTTTTTTCTAAATAACAAATGATAGTTTCCCTTTCCTTAAACACCATCCAGATGCCCTGTCCTTCCTAACAGATGTTGCTATTATTAATGGTATAATTCGATTCTTTAAATAAAAAAGGGATTTATAAACAAGTTATGGTAACATAAGGCCAGGAAGGGAGGCTATTTTAAAGTTCTTCTGCTATATAAAACCCATATAATGTCACTAAAAGATAGATGATAAATTAATATTGTGTGCTAAACCTCCAAGGCAACTGCTAAAATAACAAAACAGAGTTATAGCTAAGAAGCCAAAAAGAGATACTCAAGAAGGTAGAAATGAGAAAGAAAGAGAGAGAAAGGAAAGAACAGATGAGCTAAATAAGAAACAAATGACTTAACCATGTCACATTAAATATAAATGGTCTAAGCATTTGAATTAAAAGACAGAGATTGTTGGATGGAATAAAAAAAAATTGCAAGACCAAACTCTGTGCTGCCTTCAAAGAAGCATTTTATATAAAGACAAAAATAGGTTAAAAGTAAATTAGTAGGGAAAATATGTGCCCTGTTTATATTAGTCACTAAAAGTTGGGAAAGCTATATTAATGGAGGCAAATTAGATTAAAAATAGAAAACAGGAATATTAAATGTAATCTCAAAATAATAAAATGGTTAATTATTCAGAAGGACAGAATAATAGATACTCCTCTAATGTCAAAACCTCAAAATCATGAAGTAAAAATATGTAGAAATGCAAAGACAGAGAACTCAAAGATTTCATTATTCTTCTCTCAATAATTAATAGCAGATAAAAAGACCTAATTTTCTTAACTCATATGTCAGAAAATAATGGTGACTATAACCAACAATTATCCTTAAATATTCAAAAGTACATCAATAAGAAACATTTATGACTACATTTTGGGGCTGTTAGTCAGCTATAATCAAATTTTAGGTGCTATGTTAATGAAAGCCAGACATGTGAATCACCAACATCTGGAATTAGCAACACATGACAGATTAAAAGCTTTGGAGTCAGGCACACTTGAGTTCTTTACTTACCAATTATGTGATCTGGGCCAGATTACTTAACTTCTTAAAGTCTGAGCTTCCACATTTGTAGTGTTGGAATAATAATGGCATGACTAGGACCTGTTATTACAGTATTACCTCTTATTATATAACAATTTGAAGGAATTGATTGCAAGTAATTTAACTCCTATCACGTTCCCATTTGTCTGATTGAACTCTTTGCTTCTTCCTCTGTTCTTTGTCTTGAAAAATGATCCTATTTCCCTGCAACACTATTAAATATAAATGTCACTAGGAAGATGGCTTTGAGACTAACAGTCATTTTCTATGCAAAGAAACACTGCCCTTTGTTTTGTCCCAGTAGCTGCCCCTCTCTTACACTATTCAAATGTTCAAGACTTGGCTCAAGAAAATTATCATCAGTATCTTTAGAGAAGTTTATCAAGATCATCTCAAGTGGAGTCTTCAAACTATAAAACTTTTAGTATTATGTAAATACAAGTGGTCTGAGGAGCACTGTAGGAGGAGTGAACTTAATTGCACCTCTGTTAAAAAGTAGCTATCAGAGGGGCTGGGGTTATAGCTTAGCTGTACAACTCTTGCCTTGCACATGTGAGGCACTGGTTTCAATTCTCAGCACCACATAAAAATAAATAAATAAAATAAATATATTGCATTCACCTTTAAAAAAAATCTCTTAAAAAATGGAGTTATCCGATCCTCACCAAATCCCTGACCTCTTTGAATTACAATTTTCTTACTCATAAAATGGCAGATTTGACATTTATGGTCACTTGGTTCTTACCAGTCCTATGTCACCAGGAATGATTATCTGAAAACATAAAGTTTCAAAGATGTCAGTTATTCATTCACTCTTTTATTTATCTACTAATTGAATAAGTATTTATTAAATGCCAGGCACTGTTCTAAGTTTTTGGGAATTCCACAGTAAAGCAAAAAAAGAAGAAGAAGTCCTCACTTTCAAGAATTTCTGATTTCTTGCAGAAAACAGATGATAAACTAAACATTAAATATATAACATGATGATGACTAGAAAAAAAATTGAGGAAAAATTGCTATCAAAAAGGCAATATATCAGTTGGTCCAATCTGTTGACCTAGTTCCTGGTCAGTCATTCTGACACAAAAAGGGAAGACTGCATTTCTTTCTTGAGCAAGTCGAGAAGAATGAGCAACTGTCTTTCAGACTCATGGTTAAAAGTACACAAAAAAAGTGGCAAATTTGATGAAAAAAAAAGAAAACTTCCCTTTACAGAAAAGAATTCAGACATAATAGATGAGAGATTGTCAGTGGACCAAAGATAAATGAGGAACGCCAGGCACTGAGCTTTTAATACACACTAGGGGCAATGTACATGTTAACTCTGTATTCATCACAGTCCAACCTTTGTCTACAGTATCATTATCATTTTTCTCATTGTGAACTGAAGAAATTAAAGCTCAGTAAGTCAAGTAATCTGGTGAGACTGTGCCAGGATCTATGCACAGCACTAAGTTTAAAATCACTTCTCTTCCACTCCTTTAAGAGGGTGGAAGAGGCTGATCATTATAAGGAACTTGAGTAGCAAAGTGAAATTAAGCCACTCTCTCTCACCATGCACAAAACTCAACCCAAAGTGGATAAAGGATTTAGGAATTAGACCAGAGACCCTATACCTAACAGAAGAAAAATCAGGCCAAATTTTTATCATGTCGGATTAGGTCCTAACTTCTTTAACCAGATTCCTAAAGTGCAAGAAATAAAATCAAGAATTAATAAATGAAATGTATTCAAACTAAAAAGCTTCTTCTCAGCAAAGGAAACAATCAATAATGTAAAGAGAGTGCCCACAGATTGGGAGAACATCTTTACTATCCGCACATCAAATAGAACACTAATCTCCAGGATATATAAAGTACTCAAAAAACTTAACACCAAAAAAAATTAAAAACCCAATCAATAAATGGGCCAAGGAACCAAACAGACACTTCTCAGAAGAAGATAGACAATTGATCAACAAATACATTTAAAAAATGTTCAACCTCTCTAGTAATTAGAGAAATACAAATCAAAACTACTCTAAGATTTCATCTCACTCCAGTCAGAATGGCAATTATCAAGAATACGAGCAATAATAAGTGTTGTTGAGGATGTGGAGAGAAAGGTATACTCATACATTGCTGGTGGCACTGCAAATTGGTACAACCACTATGGAAAGCAGTATGGAGATTCCTTAGAAAACTTGGAATGGAACCACCATTTGACCTAGTCATCCCACTCCTCAGTTTATACCCAAAGACTTAAAATCAGCATACTATAGTGACACAGCCACATCAATGTTCATAGCAGCTCAATTCACAATAACTAAACTGTGGAACCAACCTAGATGCCTTTCAACAGATGAATGGATAAAGAAAGTGTGGTATATATACACAATAGAATATTAGTCAGCATTAAAAGAGAATAAAATTATGGCATTTGCAGGTAAATGGATGGAGCTGGAGAATATCATGCTAAGTGAAGTTAGCTAATCCCAAAAAAACACAGGCCAAATGTTCTCTCTTATAAGTGGATTTTGATCCATAACTAGGGGGAATGGGGGATGGCAGTGTAGGGAGAATGGAGGAACTTTGATTGGGCAAAGGGGAAGGAGGGAAAAGGATGGGGGTTGGGAGCGGGAAAGATTGTGAAATAAGATGATTATCATTACCCTAGGTAAATGTATGACTACACATATGGTGTAACTCTACATTGTGTACAACCAGAGAAATGAAAAGTTGTGCTCCTTTTTGTACAATGAAGCGAAATACATTCTTCTGTCATGTATAACTAATTTTAATTTTTTTAAAAAAAATGCATGTACAAATGAGCTCCCCCAACCTGAAAGTCCAAAATCCAAGATGCCCTTGAATCTGTATTTTTTTGAGCACTGACATGATGCCACAAGTGGAAAATTCCACACCTGATCTTATGTGATGTGTCACAGTCAAAATGCAGATGCATTAAAAATATTGAACACAATTACCTTCAGCCTATGTGCATAAGGAACATATGAAACCTAAATGAATTTTATGTTTAGACTTGGGTCCCATTCCCCAAGATATTTCATAAGTATATGCAAATATTCCAAAATCCAAAGAATCTAAAATCTGAAAACACTTCTGCACCCAAACATTTCAGAAAGAGACTCTCAAGCTGAATATACATACATGAGGATATTATAAAATTTACCAATATAAATATATGTGATACAATTGGCAGATAATAAGCTACTCAGTGGTCCTTCGTGAAGACCCATACTGTTCATTGATTCTCAGAACGGCTTTTGTTGATTTTTGTTAAACAATGGTTGCAATTTAATGATGGTTTGACAAATGGAGTTGTATCTCAATCTTTTTCCCAGTATATTTATTGTCACTCTCTATGAGATCTATTTATAAACTAACTCTTATGTAGAAAAAAAAGGAACTTGAAATTCTTGATATTGAGCTGTTGTTATTTAACCAACCACACACAGAATGTGGTGCACCTTAGCAAACTGCACAATCAATTGTATTATAAAACCTTAGTTTCATATTGAGGATTAAACATGAACTATCTATCAGAAAATTTAAGACTAATCTCGGTTTTACAGGAAAAGAAAATCCTTCCAGATTTTATTTAATAAAGCAGATTGAACTGAAAAGTGAAAAAGGAGAAAGGCGGAAGGAGTTCAAAAAAGTCAACAAAACAGTGTAGGGCTTAATTCAGTTCTATTATAAAATAGATGAAAAACCATAATGTGGAGCAAACATTACCAACATCTTCAAGATTTTGGTTTGTTTGGAAGCTGTTGGTTTTGTCTGGTTGTAATTGTGACAAAAATCTCTATTGTTTAAATACTTATTTCAGCTTACTGAAAATGAGTGGGTTTGATTCTTTTGCCATACTTTCAATTCTGGGCCTTATTCTTATTTTTATTTTAAATATTAAAATATTTATGGCTAAAACACCCAAGCAACATTCTCCTCCAGGACCTAAACCTTGGCCGGTTATTGGAAATCTGCACATCCTCAATCTGAAGAGGCCATATCAAACCATGCAAGAGGTAAAAAAAAAAAAAAAAAAGAAAAGAAAAGAGAAAAAATATATATTGTTAATTTGATTCTTATTTATAATTTCTAAATCAGTCTTGCCCTAGTATGTTTATTAATATGCATATTAACATCGGTTCCTATATGTATTGGGAGGGAATTTAGGTAGTATTCGAAATTAACAGAGCTGCTTTAAATTGAACATATGTTAAAAATTAGCACAAATACTTCTATTTTGAAAGCAGTATTTTAACACTAAAATATTTTAAACTTGTACTTGCATTTTCACATATAATCTGCTAAAAAAGAATTGAATTTGTAGTAATAGTCTTACTCTAGAGTCTTCAATTTAAGTACTCAAAACATTGTACAAAAATTACAATCAAGATTGTGTCCCCCAAAATTTAGTTCTGGATATGCCATTAATTTGCTGTGTGAATTAGCCAGTGTCTTTGTTGCCTCATCTGTAAATTTATAGGGCTGAATAAAGTACTAGACCAATTTCTCTATTTTTCCACTATGATTCTATAGCTATTAATTATGGAGCTACATAGGTAATACAAAGACTCAAAGTTGGCATTTAGTTATAAATTTTAAGTTCCAAAGAGCATGTAACTGAAGTCAAGTACTGCTGTATTCTATAACTTTTCAGTATAAAATCTTAAGGGGAATTTACTGAAGGAAAAATCATTATTTTATCTCAGTGGGTATAATAAAAATACCTATATTTGTGTTGCATTTTGTTTATTAAAGCACTGTAAGAATTACACTTAATCCTCACAATCATCCTAGAAGAAAAGAAGGGGTGAAGTTTTCATCTTCATTTTACAGATATGTGTGGTTCTTTCTCCAACATCCTAAGGTAACAAAACAGTTTCATTCTTCAGACAAAAAACATGGCCTTCCTTCAATAAATCCTTCATCTAAGTCCCTGTGCTCCAAACTCGTTTGTTGATTCCCACACCATTCCTGTCCTTCACTTACATTTTCACCAGCCTAATTTATGATTTAGTCTTTCATTTTTACCTTTCTACATTGTTCTGAATTAATTCCATCTGTAAAATATCCTTTCTTCCCTTTTCCCCAACTTCTATAATTTTTTTTTCGTAAAATTTCCCTCTCAGAATTGTTTTCTTTGCCCCACTCCTGCTACATCACCTTACATACCAAAGTTCCTAACAGACTGTCCTCACCACATCAAATTCCCATTTCAATTTTCACTCCCTAGAATACTAATCTTAATTATATTAATTTCCTACATCACTGAGCCCTTCTGCAATTTCTTTTGCAATTCTAATGGATTTTTTTTAAGTTTTCTTTTAAATTTTGTGATACTGGGGATTCAATTTAGGGGCACTTAACCATTAAGCTACATTCCCAGTCCTTTTTATTTTTTATGCTTTTTTTTTTCTTTTTTGATTTTACTTTAATGTTTTACTTTGGTTTTATTTTTTACTTTACCTAAATTGCTGAGACTAGCCTGGAACTTGCAATCTTCCTGCCTCAGCCTCCTGAATCACTGAGATTAGAGGTATGCACTCTGGTGCCTTTTCATTGCTTGACCATTTTTCTGTATTTTATTGAAAAAAAATTTCTTTAAAAAATTCTTCTCAGTTACCACAGTGAACTGGGGACCATAATTACAGTTCATGAAAAACAGCACACACTCCATCAAGAATCACATCAAACCCTTTCATTCAAAAGAAGAATCCAATGCACAAGTGTCAAATATAAACACTGTCTTTTTGTTATTTATTAGAAGGAGAGAAAATATTCATTTATTTTGGCAGTACTTTTACAGTTTCAGGAAGTGGCTTTGATGTCACAAGTTACAGGAATAGGAACCATAACAAACTTGGAGGGTGTTTCTTTCTTTCTTTCTTCCCCCCAACCCCTGGTTACTGGGGATCAAATTCAGCAGTGCTTTAACACTGAGCCATATCCCCACAGTCATTTTTATATTTTTATTTTGAGATAGGGTCTCAGTAAGTTGCTTAGGGCCTCTCTAATTTGCTGAAGCTGGTTTTGAACTTGAATCCTCCTGCCTCAGCCTCCCCTCCTCAGCCTCCCCTCCTCAGCCTCCTTCAGGCATGTGCCACTTGCCCACCTGGAGGGCATTTCTTTGAGAGGCACAAATGCCCTCAGCTGGAGGGCATTTCTTTGAAAGGCACAGGACTCTGTGGTTGAAAAAAAATTCTTCTTGTGCTTAGTGAATACATGGTCAGCCTAGGCTGGCCACTGAGTCTTCCTGGGTGTTTAAGGATAAAATGGAATTTCCTACACAGACATTATTAAGCACTCATGTAGAGCAGAGTGTTTCCTGTATCTCCAACCCTCCACTCATGCTGAAGCAGAATCTCTCACTTTTCTGGAACTTCTTGTGTCATATGACCTTCCATCAGACCACCCTTTGGCCAAAATGCACTTGCACTTGGCGCCAAGTTCCCTCTTACACTGCTTCTCTAGAGTTCAGATGACAGCACAAAACATGACTTGTCCAGAAATAACAGATATTAAGAACATGAGCATTTATTTATGTTCATGAAAATAGCAAACACTTTGCAGGATATCTCACCCAATAGGGCATTATTTTGGCTTAATGTGGCCCTCTGGGGAGTTAGCGCAGGTTCATACACTTGACTTTTTCAAAGGATTGGTTAAGGTAAGTTGATTTGACAAGTAGGAATTGTCTCACGCCAATTAAAAAACTAACCGTCCAACAATTCAATGGTTCATAAAGCAATTAAATATTACCATTCTGTTCACACACGCACACACAAGAACCTCGGCAAAATAATTGACCAAATTAGTTTTGTGACTATGTTCTAAAAGGACAATGAAATTTCAAACTTGAAGTGTCATATTCAAGTATTTAAAAATGTAAAAAATAGTTTGATTACCCTTGATTTTAAGATCATAAGAATCATAGTCATGTAGCCCGGGCTTCTGGAGTCAGTGAAGTTAACTCCTAGGGCACAAAAAATTCTACAAAAATTAATTTGTCATTTCTCAAAGTACAGCTATTGGTTTATTATTTAAAAAAAATACATGGAGACCTTGTGTACTGTAGCATCCCCAAATATAAGTGAGAGTGATATCTGCCGACCCTCTGTCTGACACTGGTGGGAAATGGTTTTACACATTTTTCTGACAATTCAAAGAGGAGGCAGAAGGAATCTAATGTTTTTTCTAAAGACAATTTTTATGAGGAAAGGAGCATTTAAAGTTGTCATCTCATTCTCTGCCAATTTTAGTTGGGTTAATATCACAGATTCCATAGCCAAGAAACTACAACAATGTGTGCCCCCAGCTCCACAGCTGAACAGCACTATTTACTCTGTGATTTCTTAAAGTTACAATTCCTTGCCTATACAATGGAGGTGATAATATCTACTTTGCTGTTTTATAAAGTGCTGGGGTCCAGCCCCACGGGGTGAGGGGGGGGGAGTGGGGATTCCAGGGGTCCTTAAGGAGGAGTGGCATCAACAAAAGAAGAAGAGTTGAGATCACAGGTTGCAAGTAACAAGCACCTCCAGAAGAAATCTTGCTTCCCCTAGAGGAACCTTTATCTTTATACCTTTTTTACAGGTGTTTTTTCAGGTAGTTAATGGATGCCTTCAAAGCCCAAAACTTCTTTGATTTATATAAATTTCAAGAGTTACAATCTTTTCTGAGATACATTGATTACCTAAGATATTGAGTACATTGTTCAAAATATTTTTCTGTAACCTTAATCAGTCATGATTAAGCTTTTATGTTTTCATGTCAAACACTAGGTGCTAGGCGACACAATTATACTACATGTCTCCTGACCTATTATTCACTTCTAACTTTAAAGCATACCTATAATTATTTCATTAACCTTTAACTTTAAAGCATACTTATGATTAATGGTAAGCTTTCTTACTTCTAAACTAAAATCCCATTAAAACACACTTAAAGTAGTGAAAGTCTATTATTTAAAAGCCTGCTACTCTGAAGTGCCTCTAAACTACATCTATGTTAATTTTACATTATTTTATTTTTAATTTCCAAGGTAATTTCCTTTTTTCATAGGACCAATTTAACTGCTTTCTTACAGCGTTTCCTTGATCCTTGGACAAAGCACACCAATTCTTATGTCTTTGTAATCTTTAACTAAAGGGCAGGCTTTACACCTCAACCCATTTGTCATTTATATTAACCATTTCATCATAAATTTTTGTGTAAGGCAAAGGAGGATCTGTTGGTGGGAGGAATGTATTTTTATTAGCCTCTGGTCCTTGATGGGGATACCATAAGCTACTTACCGGTGGTCCTTGCACTGTTGGCACAGCAATTGTTTTTCTATAGGTAGGCTGTTGTATAGGTTGTGGCTTCAGGACAGGGTTGGGGAGGGGGTAGTATAAATTGTTAACCATGGGATAAATATTTCTTTTTTTTTAGGGTTGAGGAATAAGATTATTGTTTGTATCCTGAGAGAGATTGAAACACACCTCATGGCATATCTCAATTATATCCTTAGTCTCATTCTGGGAATTTTCCTGCAATCTCAGGCAATATGTACTTTTATTACTGATTGACGTATGCCCTGTTATTCATATCATGAGTATCATAAACAAAACACTTAACATTCCCAGTGGTTCCGGTTTCCAGATGGATTGGCCCTGGCACAGCATGCCTACTCTGTGACCCTGTCAGACAGTGGGTACAGGAAGGCCTTCACCAATGAAGCACACTGAAGAAAATAATGGTGCTTGGAATACAGTCAGAAGGCAATAAATGTTGGCTCTTAGTACTTTCAATTATCAAAGAAAATGGATTTTTTTTCTGTAGTAAGCAATGTCACAGAGTAACAACATGGTCTATTAAGATCATAGCACCCCAGGGGCTGGGGATGTGGCTCAGGCGGTAGCGCGCTCGCTTGGCATGCGTGCAGCCCGGGTTCGATCCTCAGCACCACATACCAACAAAGATGTGTCCACCGAGAACTAAAAAATAAATATTAAAAATTCTCTCTCTCTCTCTCTCTCTCTCTCTCTCTCTCTCTCTCTCTCCTCTCTCATTCTCTCTTTAAAAAAAAAAGATCATAGCACCCCATAGGAATAGGGTGTAAATATAGTTTTCGGGTGTCAAGTGTGGTAGTAAGCAAATTTTTGTCTCCTGAGAGTCCTGGCTGAGTATATTCTGATATCAAACAAAACTATAATGTCAGAGCATCATTAGTACAAAATTTGAAACAAAGTAGAGTGAGTATACAATCAAACAATGATTATAAAAATGACCCTGAATGGTGTAATAACTGCAGGAATATCCATAGTAAAACAATCCAAAATTCTGACGTTATCTGATCACAAAACTGGTTAGTTTTTTCAACTTAACCAATTTCCCAAAGGTCAAGATCCAGTTCACTTTTTACCACAGTACAATGTTTTAATCATTTTTCTTTTTCTCACACCAAAGCTTTCCCAGAAATATGGCTCCATTTACAGCATCCAAATGGGGCCCAAGAAGGTGGTGGTCCTCTCTGGCTATGAGACAGTGAAAGAGGCTCTCGTTGGTTATGGTAATCAATTTGGGGAACGATCTCAAGTGCCTATATTTGAAAGAATTTTTAATGGAAAAGGTAATGAACTCTAAATTTAAGATATATTCCTGTGGTTAAAATTATTAAATCAGTTGTCCTCTATTTTCTTACATAATTCCTTCCATTGTTTGATTTTGCTTCATCAATATATATTACACAAATAGGATTCTAATTAAAAAAATAGTAATTTGTGGGCTTCATTCTTATTTTACATGATAACTACTTCTGTTAAATAATTACCTACTAAATGGAAAGTTTAATGTTAGATGTCAGGAAAATAAAACAAAAAGGAGGCAGAGGCCATCAATATAAAGAGATCAAAAATGGTCTAATGCAGAAATAGATCCTGAAACAACATACTTAGTGTTATAAATATACAGAGCCCTATTTTTACCTGGACAAAATTGTTGCATCTTTCTTGTGTCTTTGCTAAATGCCCTGAAGCAACATAGATACTCTGCTTTTGTGGCTTTCCACTAATTAATAGCTATTATTACTATTATTACTATTTTGGTACTAGAGATTGAACCCAGGGGTACTTTACCACTGGGCTACATCCCCAGTCCTTTTTATATTTTTTGAGATAGGGCCTTGTTTAGTTGACAGAGCTGGCCTTGAACTTGCAATGCTCCTGCCTCAGCCTCCTGAGTTGCTGGGACTACAGGTGTGGTCCACCGTGCCCGGCTACTAATTAATAACTCTTTAAAAATGGAAATAACTTCACTTTGACATTATTTATAGTAAACTCATATTGTCTCCTAATAAATACCATTAGGTTATTCTATTGCTTCAAAAACATTTCTAAAAAGTGTTTTCTGTAATATTGTCCACAAAACAGTAGTTTTGCAAGGTGTAAGTGGATGTTCCCTGAGGTAAATTGGTCTCTCACGTGTCCATTAGCATATTAAAACCTCAGGAAACATCAAAATCCTATTTAACTTTATTCAATTTTCCACGCATAGTAGTCTTGGAACATTTCTTTCTCTTCTAATCCCCACTAACACTTCATAAAATTAGCATTGAGGAGATATTTTCCATTCAAGATCCCATGTCTGGAATTTCCAGGAGTCAGATGAGTCATCATCATCATTTATTTATTTTTTTTTAGAAAATTGGTACAATTTCTTACTTCTTGCCGCTAATCTTTTTCCACAAGAGCTCAAATTTGCTGATGAATGTAATGATCACACATGAAATTGTTTTTGTTTTTGTTTTTGTTTTTTTGTACCAGGGATTGAACCCAGGGGTGATTAACCAGTGAGCCACATTCCCAGCCTATTTTAATGATTTATTAGAGATAGAGTCACACTGAATTGCTTAGGGACTCCCGAAATTGCTGAGGCTGGCTTTGAACTTGCTATCCTCCTGCCTCAGCCTCCCAAACTGGTGGGATTATAGGCATGTGCCGCCATGCTCGACTTAACTTTTATCTCTCGCAATCTAAGAAGTGAGCCAAGAATTCATTTTAAGAATTTTTTTTTTTTTGAGGGACACACTGCCACAGAGCTACATCCCCAGCCCCATTCTTATTTTTTAATTTTGAGGCAGGGTCTTGCTAAACAGCCTAGCCTGGGCTCAAACTTGCAATTCTCCTGCCTCAGGTTCCTGAGTTGCTGGAAGTACAAGTATGTGACACCATGCCCAGCCAAAAATCAGTTTGTTTGTTTTTTTAAGTGTCTTAACTGGTCATAGAAAATCAAAAGATAATGACTATATTCCCTCTTCCTGTGTCTCGAAATCTACAATCATTCAAATGAGTATAAGCATGTTATAGACCAATTTTGCATAACCAAAAGATAATTTTATGTTTGATACCTATTAGACCATTTGGGGATATTTATTACATCAACTTGTTGTATAATTTAAATATATTTAGGGCTAGAGTGTCCTATACTTAAAATTTATATTTATATATTTAATAGCACTTCAATCTTTCAAGGTCCTAAACTAATGTGCTAAGGAGCTGATAAACATAACTTTGTGGTAGAGTGCTTGCATAGCATGTGATAGGCCCTGGTTTTGATCCCCAACACAGCAACATAACAACAATAATAATGATAATGATATTCTTTATGATTACACAAATATTTTATTCTCTGAAATATACTGACTTCTGTGAGTCCTTAAGGGTCAAATACTGTATTCTGAAATGTGAAATGTGAAATTTCAAATATAAAATGGGATACTCTGAAGAGTCACATATTTTATGAATGAGTCTTATGTAATATAGGAACCACAGGCAGAATATCATTGTATTAATCTGAGGATTTAGTGAGAAGAGAATCTAATCCTTCGGTAGTATTCTTCCAAAGGAAGAACTAACCTGAAAGGAGGAGGCAACAGTAACTCTGAACATATCTATTCTTTATTTTAGATTTCATGTTAAGACTAGCAAGGCTGATACTGCCCCATTTTCAATGCCTAGGCTGCCTTAGTATATTCTAGGTTTGTGTTTATGATTATCAATTAAACATAAAAATTCCCCCAATCTCTTTTGCCTTTATATAATATGAGGAAAAATGCAAATGGAGGAAGGTTTGGGTGTAAAGAATTGAAACAGAATGAAAAATACCACTATCACCAAAAAACACCACTGGAAAGATGTGGGCAACCTTAGAAATCATCTTTTTCCTGATTTTTCTATGAAGTATGAGCATATGATCTAAATCCTTTAGAAAACGTTTCTTGACTGATCATTATTATTTTGTGTAGTTATATACAAATTTGCTTATCCAATCAATAAATTTATTGAGAATTTATGTGTTAAAATATGTGTCTCTAATTACTAGGTATAACACTTAATTACTTGATTACTATATAATCAAGTGGAAACTTGATTACAGTCATTGGTGATCATTTATTTCTAAATTTTTACTTGGGTGGTATTGTATGTACTAGACTCCATTACTCCCTTGCAAAGAAAAAGGGGAAAAAAACTTTATTTACTATTATACATCAACTCCTTAACCACATCCAGCATGATATAAGTATAAACTAGTTACTCAATTTATTTGAGTAATTGCCTATTTAATTTGTTGAGGAGATATAATTTAAAATAAAACAAAATGTTTTCCCAATCTAGAAATCCATTTCGTGAAGCTGAGGCAAAGAAAACACTTTATTATTGAATAAGCATCAAACCAGAATAATGTGTATCACAATCTGGTAAAAAAAAAAAAAAAAAAAAACTACAAAAATAGAAAGGAACTTCAGCCTTTTGCATAGTCCAGCAGAAGGAACTTCATTACATACCCATTCTCAGGATAAACAATAACTAGTCCTCAAGCAAGCGGACTTAACAGCACTATTTGTTGCACATAGTTTATCCTTGATTCACCTGGTAATTCAAGTGGCCATCTGTGTTAATTGAGTTTCAAAGGAAAAAAATAATTTCCCAAATATTTATGACAGTTCTGCAATGTGGAGCAAGTGCCCCCTGAAATTAGACTCCTATCTTCACACAGAAACTGAGTGATAGAACACAATCTCCCCTGAGGTTTACATTTCAAAGAGATGACTCCTGGGTTCTTAAGAAAGACATTCCTGGGTCTCAAGGCTGACAAAGGGCCTATCTAGCTTTCAGAAAGACTTTATGTACAGAGAAAGTAGTTAAAAAGTTTTATATAGTAAATGCTCTAAGAAAAATGAGGGAATTAGACATTTTTTCTCCCCCAACCCTGCCCTCTCCTTTACCCTGCCCTCTCTTTTCTATTCTCTCTTTACATCCTGGGGACTTAACTCAAGAGCTGGCTTATCTTAGGCAAGCATTCTACTACTGAGCTATATCCTACGTCCATTTTTCCATTATTTTTGACAGGGAGAATTAAGACTTTTATTTTGAATTTGTATTTGTCTTCAAGATTTCAATTTTAAACCAGGTGTGGTAGCATGTGCCTGTAATCCCAGCAGCTCTGGAGGCTGAGGCAGGAGGATCATAACCTCAAAGCCAGCCTCAGCAACTTAGAGAGGTCCCAATCAACTCAGTGAGACACTGTCTATAAATAAAATATAAAACAAAAAGGGCTGAGAATGTGGATCAGTGATTAAAATGCCCCTGGTGCCCCACCCACCGAAAAAAAATTAAATTAAAAAATTTTAATCTGAAGATATTTTTTTTTTCATTATAAGGAATTGTCTTCTCTCATGGTGAAACCTGGAAAATCATGAGAAGATTCAGCTTGACCACCTTACGGAATTTTGGAATGGGCAAGCAGATCATAGAAGATATAATTATAGAGGAATGCCAGCATCTCATACAGAACTTAGAGGCTCACAGAGGTGTGTAGAACAAATGAAATATCTTTATTTTTCATGAGAAAGAAGTCAACAAATGTTATCTTTTAATTTCTTATTTTTGACACAATTTCAGACTCTTAGAAAAATTTAAAGAATATACAAATCATTCCCAGTACCTTCAACTCTTCTTGAAGATTGTCAACATTGTACATTTGCTTGTGCCCTCTCGCTCTGTATGCATGTGTATGCACATTATATATTTAAATTTATTTATACATAAAATATAAAATTATATTTTTTCTTGACTGAAGGTTTTTGCAGACATGCTGTCCCTTCATTTTTAAATTTTCAACCATAACACTGTCTTAACCACAGTAAACATCAAAAATCGTGAAATTTACATGATGTGATAGTATCATTTAATTTTCAGACTTCAGGACGATTTTGTGGTTATCCCAGTAATGTCCTTCATAACCAAGGAAAATCCTCGCTCAGGAATTGCATTCAGATGTCATGTTTCTTCTGCCTCCTTTAATACAGAACAGCTTCTCAGTAATGAAGTTGTTTCTGGTCACTGCACATAATAAATTAGAATTGATTTCACATAATGTTTGTAAATATGTGGGAAGAATAATCAAAAAGTCTCATTTTTGTGTCAAGAGTTTTACTCATTTCCTTATTAAAATGAACTCATTCCTTACTAAAAGGAGCAAGTTGGTATTATTCGACTGATGTAAGAACTCATGAAGAAAATAATCAAAGGTAGATAACAGACAAGGATCCATGTGCTAAATTAGCAGTACTTGTCAGTGACAGAGTACAATCTCAGCAGTTTGGAGAAATTATGCATACAAAAGCAACTATTCATTCCCCAGTGTTAAGCTCCTAAAACACACTAACTACCCTGAGTTTTGTGTACACATCCTCCAAGTGTTTATTTTGTGTGGAAGAAGAAAAGTTATTCTCTTGTAGGGCTCAGAAAACAACATCACAAAGTGAAGATCTCAGAAACTGAACTGTCCTCCTGTCTCCTGCTCCCTTTTTTGCTTCTGTCTGAAGGCAACTCATAGAAACTAGAATTTCTCTTCCTTTAATAATTTGCTTTGCTCAAGCAAACCATAAAACCTAGTAATGATATTCTAACCTTTCCCCACCTCTCTGTCATAGAACTGGTCAGCTATAAATAAATTCTCTGACCTACTCTGTCTCATACTAGTTCCTGAGGCCCTCACTTCTGAAGGGGCTCTACCCACTACCCAAAAGAAGGAATGCGCCACAGAGGGGTCAAGATGAATCTGAACTGATGGTTTCCTAAAATCTATTAGCATTTGGTCATACAGTTTTTGTCCAATCATATTCTTATATAATGGTCCACACTTAATTATACCAAAGCATAAAAATGGATTATTCATACTGTGTCTCTGGGTCTTCAACCTGAAGGCTATGTTGTCATATGAAGATCAAACACAGTTATGAAGTTCTTTTCTCTTGTTACCTTGTCTCCTGGTATAGGTGTGTCAGTTATGCTGCTTTAAAATAAACGAGAAAGGGTCCATTCACTCCCCTTTCCACCTCCCCATTTCTCAAGTAGAGGAAAAGACATTTTTATTTGTATTCCCTAGGCTTTCAGTCTCTGCATTAAAGATAGTAGCTGACTTAAGAGTAAAACTTTAGAACAGAATACTCTTCAGTCTAAAATAAATGCCCATCTATTGGTGAATGTTTAATAACTAAGCCACTTTCAATGATGCAGAGAAAACCAGGATGCAGCAGCAGAAGGGAGGAAAACAAGGAACTGCCCCATGAAGTTCTTTTTTATTTACAGACAGGGTCTCACTGACTTGCTTGGCGCCTCACTTTTTTGCTGAGACTGGCTTTGAACTTGCAATCAGTCTCCTGTCTCAGCCTCCCAAGAAGCTGAGATAAGGAAAATCATTTTACTCACCTAGATGCCTAAATAATGTTCTCTCTCTCTCTCTCTCTCTCTCTCTCTCTCTCTCTGCACTGCAGATTGAATCTAGGGGCACTTTACCACTGAGGTACATTCCTAGCCCTTTTTTATTTTTATTTTGAGACAGGGTCTCAACAGGTTGCTTCAGGGCCTTGCTAAATTGCTGTTTGACCTCAAATTTGTAGTCCTCCTGCCTCAGCCTTCCTAGTTGCTGAAATTAGAGGTGTGTACCATCCCAAACATGGCTAGATGTTCTATTTTTAACTTGAATGCAGCCTTAGGTTGAATGATTTTTTTCCCCTAAATAGAATGCATTAACACACACACCCCACAGCACACACCCACAGAGACAAACAAATATTTAAACACACCTGGCATATTTTTCTTTCTTCAATTGAGCCAAATGCAAATTTTCTTTTACATATAGTTTTCTAGGTAGCCACTGTTTAGACAAATTCTGGGCATTTGTTAAAGCTCATTCAAGTCTTATCTCTCCTTGGAAGTTATGGTCACCAATAATCTTTATGAAATTTTTTCCTTCATGGACTGTCCCAATTAGTGAGGAACTTGCCTAACACTGGTTTTGTGAATATTCCTAATCTGATTAATGAATTGTCTTGTAGGAAATCCATTTGAGATCACAATAGTAATGAACGCTTCTGTTGCTAACATCATTGTGTCAGTGCTGTTTGGAAAACGGTTTGAATACCAAGACCCCCAGTTCCTGAGACTCTTAACCTTGATTGGTGAAAATGTGAAACTTGTTGGAAGTCCTAGAATTGCGGTAACTGTATCTTTCCCATTCACTTTTAGTTCCCCTGAGAAACACTTGATTGACCACGAAAAGGAATCATTAGAGAACTGTCATTTCAAAAGTAGATACTTTCTGAAATGTTCTGAGTACAGTGATATGACAAATTTGTTTGTTTACACATATGATAATTCTCCTATCACCAAATGCTGCATGAAATACCTTGATGCAGGAATTGTGAATTTGGCCAGTATTACATGGTATCTTGTAATTTTAGCCACTTTTATTTTACCTATAGCAGTACTTATATGTGGAAAATGAAATAAGCATTGAGTAAGTTTGACCTTAAATAAGCAGTCAGTAATGCTCAATTAGAAGAATTTTTTTGAGAGAGAGAGGTGAGGGAGAGAGAGAGAGAGAATTTTTTGATATTTATTTTTTAGTTTTTTTTGGCGGACACAACATCTTTGTTTGTATGTGGTGCTGAGGATGGAACCCAGACCAAACGCATGCCAGGCGAGCGCGCTACCACTTGAGCCACATCCCCAGCCCTAGAAGAATAAATTTTAACAAAGGAGGACTACCAACTACCAAAAAAAAAAAAAAAGGTGGAATATAATCTTAACACTTATTCTAATCCATACAAATTCACAATAGTGCCACAATATAATTTCTTATCATTGTGAGTGACAAAGCCTCTGTATTCTAGGATCCAGGGGAAAAGAGGCTTGTCCAAAAGTTCTCATTTTGAATAACACCACTGACAACCCTATTATTTCACTCTGAAATTTAGGCTGTGTTATTATATAACCCAGATTTACTCCAAATACAGATTTTTGAGAGAGAGAGAGAGAGAGAGAGAGAATTTTTTAATATTTATTTTTCAGTTTTCAGTGGACACAACATCTTTATTTTTTTTTTATTTTTATGTGGTGCTGAGGATCGAACCTGGCGCCCAGCGCATGCCAGGCGAGTGCGATACCGCTTGAGCCACATCCCCAGCCCACCAAATACAGATTTTTAGAACAAGCAACTGTTCTAATTTTAGATGGGAAACTTTTGTCTCTTGTATAAGGAAAGTGTATTGGGGGGGGGAGCTCATAAACCCTTTGAGAATATAACAAGGTGTATAGACCTTATATCCACCAAAATTAACATACTGACAACTTAAAACTTAGCAAACAGTGAAGTCCTTTCTGAACTTTTTAAGAGTTAGTGGATAACAGATTAAATGGTACTACTCTGTAAGACATACAGATATTAAATGTGATAAACTTAAAAATTATTGTGATCCCACAGAAAAGCTTTACTGCCTTATGTAGAGCTAAAAGAATTTGTTTCCTGGAATTATATGGGATTTTTTGAGAAAAATACTTGGGTTTATAGCTCTGACGAAAAAGCTAATAGTGTTTTTACGTCTCACCCAACCTCTAACTAGACCTACTCCCATAGAAATGATATACAAAATACTCTGGGCACATAGACTTGTAAGCTATATTGATATTAATTATAAATTAATTAGTTCTGATGAATGTGGAAATCTCATTTTCTAGTTTGGTCTGTCACTATTGGTTGAGACAAAATTCAAGGTGTTATTTCTATAATGCTTTCAAAAATAATGTTGCAATTTGCATTACCACAACCAATTCATAGGTATATTTAATTTACTCTTTAAAAAATTCTTCTAGCTTTTTAATATGTTTCCTGTTTTGGGATTTCTCCTAAGAAGTCATAAGACAGTTCTCAAGAATAGAGATGAATTATTTTCTTTTATAAGGAAGACCTTCCTCAATCATCGTCGTAAATTTGACAAAAATGATCCAAGAAGTTTCATTGATGCTTTTTTGGTCAGACAGCAAGAGGTAATGATGTTTTCTTCAGAGGCTTCCTTGCCTTTTTATTTATTATTTAGTTTAATTAATAGCTGTGGAGGAGAAACACTCCATTCAAAGAAGAAAGATAAAAGTTTAAGTAAATAATGGTAAACTTATATTCTCAGAATAATGCTATTTATTACATTTTACATTCTTGAATACTTTCTGACACCTTTATATCATAAAAGACATAGATTTCTCACATGTTAGTTTTTGGAATTGTTATACACACACACACACACACACACACACACACACACACACACACCACTCCATGATCTTGAGAAATATATTTTAATTGCCAAACCCAAGAATTTTTTGTATGCATGGGATGGGGGGTAATTACTGGAGATTTAACCCAGTGGTGCTCTATCATTGAGTTATATCCCCAGTCCTTTATTTTTGAACAGGGTCACCCTAAGTTGCTGAGTGTTTTACTAATTTGCTGAAGGTGGCCTCAGACTTGCAATCCTCCTGCCTCAGCCTTTTGAGTTGCTGGGATTACGGGTGTGAGCCACCACACTGACTAAGAAATATTAATTTTTTAAAAATTTCTTAAAAGAAACAGCTCTGGAAATATTCCAATCACTCAATAAAGAACTAATCTGCAACTGTCCTACAATGGCAAACACTTTCTCATTTTTAGAATTATTTACCATTATCAACATCTGTGATATATATACTTTGTCTCCTAAAATTCTCTACATTTGTATAAAGAAAATTCCTCTAAATTGAGGGAAGAAAGCAATGCATTGTTTTTTATGAATTCATAGTAGGTAATTTGTTATGATCACCCATTACAAAATTATTTCATTGCTAATGATTCCTTTTACACTTTTAGGAGAAAGATGCATCTGCTGATTATTTCAGTGATGAAAATTTGGTGGCACTTGTTAGTAATCTGTTTGCAGCAGGTACAGAGACCACAGTCTCCACACTGCGCTGGGGAATTCTGCTCATGATGAGATACCCTGAGGTTCAGAGTAAGTTTTCAAGGCTAAGCATCACCTGAAAAAGAGAAAGCAAAATTGTCTTGGACAGGACAATGCGGAGTTCTATAGCCATGCTGGATGCATGTAATTTGTCCCCTTGAGGCTAATTTGTATTTTCAGATTCCTTTCAGTATGAGGAAGTTGGTTTTGCTTATTAAGCATCCTAAGATGATCTAAAGATTCTATGATATAAACTTTTCAGAGGATCCCCAGGAATAGAGACTGAGGAGGTGGGGAGAAATGCAGGAAAAAAGAGCCAAGACTGGGAAAACACTTGGGTTTGACTTTCACAAGTAAAGAAAATAAGGAAGAGTGTTTCAACACCCATGCCCAGCCCAGACATTAATCTCTGTACTTTCATTTTATCCAGAAAAAGTCTGTGATGAGATCACCAAAGTTGTGGGACTGGCCCAGCCCCGCATTGCACACCGTACTCAAATGCCGTACACAGATGCTGTCATTCATGAAGTACAGCGATTTGCTAACATTCTGCCCACAAGCTTACCCCATGCGACAACCACAAACGTTACATTTAAAAATTACTATATCCCAAAGGTAAGGGCTCAAGAAAGGAAGGTGAAGGGAGAGAGGTGTCAGATGGTTGCAACCACAGATGTGCTGAGATAAACTGATAAAGACAATCCTAGCTTGCCTTTCCTGCCTTCCTCGCTCCTTGGTATCTTTCCTTCCACTTTCCTTCTGGCTCTGCCTCCCTCCTTCCTCACCATTCAACAAAATGGATCTATGCATATATGTGTAATAATATAGATGACAATCATTCTCTGAAACTTTGTAAGATATTTTAGGTTATAGTTGAGAAAAATAGGGCTCAGAGAAGTTAAGCCATTTCAGGAATGACAGGTTTGTCTGCAAGGCAGCCAAAATTCCAAGTAAGCCGTAACCTTCAGAGCCCTGTTCTTCTGCCATGCAGGCCTCTCTCCAGCAGCACCTCCATGCTTCACTTCTGTCCTCACACAGAACCATGCATGTATATGCCCTCTGCTTCCCAATGTGAAAACATCTAGATGTAACCCTCTAATTTCCATGGTAAGCTGGGGAAATGTGTATATGTATGTAGCACTAGCTCTTTTCCTTGATATCTAGTCTGTTCACTGCTTCTGGGCCCATTTCTACATGAATCCACAGAGTCACTGGGTATGTGAACCCTGACCACATTATTATCACTTCCTATCCTTCAATCACCTGTGAACCAGGAAACATGTTCATCTGTGGAGCTTCACTTCTTGGTACACATTAAACACAAGGTAGGGCTGAATTAACCAGATGAGCAATGAAATAGAAAACCAAATACAATGTTGTGTCAGTCATCTCGATTTATCTCACTAAAATCACTGAGACAACAAATTAACTTAGAAGATAAATGGTTTATCTTTTGGTAGTTCAAGTCCAAGATCAGTCAGCCCCATTGGTTTGGACCTCTGGTGCTAAAAGGAGTGCTTATTGGAGCAAGCAGTTACACCTCAAGCCAGAAATAGAGAAAGACCAGGGTCCCCCAAATCCCCTTTGAGGGAATGTCCCCAGAGACCTAACAACCTCTCTCTAGGCTCCATTTCCTAGATGTTCCACCACTTCACCATAGCACCACCTTGGGGACTGAGCACTGAAGGTGGACATTTGGGAGATACTACTCACATTCAAACCACAGCAAATGTTAAAAAAAAAGTTAACATGACCCAAAATATGAACAAAAAACCAGTGAATGACCCTGTTGATTCATGTAGAGATGGACCCAGAAGCAGTGAACAGATTCAGTATCAAGGAAAAGAACTAGGGCTATGTGTGTGTATGTGTGTGTGTGTGTGTGTGTGTGTGTGTGTGTGTATTTTTTTTTTCCTTAGCTTACTAGTGGAAGTCAGGGATACATCTAGATGTCTGCACATCGGGAAATAAAGGCCATGTTTATGTTTCAGTTAATAGAGATGGGAACTTATTAACTTATTTCTAATTTATTTGCTGCAAGCCCAAGGTAGATGGCTAGAAATAAAATATTGTATTAAATAATGTATTTAAGCCAGGTGCCTTGGCACACGCCTGTAATCCCAGTGACTTTGGAGGCTGAGACAGGAGAATCGTGAGTTCAAAGCCAGCCTCAGAAACTTCGAGGCACTAAGCAACTCAGTGAGACCCTGTCTCTAAATAAAATACAAAATAGGGCTGAGGATGTGGCTCAGTGGTTGAGTACCCCTGAGTTCAATTCCCAGTACAAAAAAATAAATATATATGTATATGTATGTGTGTGTGTATATATATATACATATATTAATTTTAAAAGGTTTTGAAGTTATATAGAGATCTCACTGATAAAATATTGTATTTAAAAGGGTTTTGCAGTTATACAGTAACCTATCATGCCACCAGGTGTTAGGTCACTTAGTCTCAACAAGTCCCAATCTTCTCTTTGGTGAAATGGAAATAACATAGTCATTATAGGAAAAGAAAGTCAGTGTACAATGCCCAGGTATATCTAATCATACATGAATGCATGGATGGAGGAATGGATGAATGGATGGATGGATGAATAAGATAAGGAGGAAAAATTATAAAACAAAAATATTTTAAAGAAATTGTTAGCTGTTTGTGATTCAAATATACAGATATCACATGATAAAACAGATAATTAGAAGAAGATAAGAAGGTATTATCCAGCAGAAGATGGTAAATAGGTATTACAAAGCCTTTGATATAGCTGGCAAGATGAAGTAATGATTAGTGTCCATAACTTAGGGAAGGCTTGGGGGCAGGGTTGGGAGAGGAGCTGAACCCAGGGTCTTATGTAATAGGCAAACATTGTACCACTGAGCTATATCCCCAGTCCAGGGGTTTGTTTTTATCATTATTTCACTTTATTTATTTTAGTTCTCAGATTATCCTTTCCTGTGTCACAATTAAAATTGCTTTTTTGTAGAAAGTTATTTTACAGCATGTGGCAAGCTATGGAAGCCAGGAATCTCAATTTTGAGAAGATGTTTTGATGGGCTTGTTTGATTTAGCATTCACTCTCATAGTCCCTGAGGATAAGAGAGCAAACCTTCACTGAGACCCCAAACCTGCCAGGAACTCAGTCAGGTTCCTTGAAATATATCCTTTCATCTAAGGTTCACAATCCCAAATGAGGATTGTTTAATTCCCATCATACAGCATGTTATATAACATGCTGTGATCAAATAGCAACTACATGCTAAATAAGAGTTTGTTTCTAGTTCTCTTCCAAAGCTTTAATTTTTAGGGAGGTAGTGAATAAAATTTTGGTGAGTAAATAAACATTTCATATGGGCCCTGCCTGATGCTTCTCCACTTCTCCCTCTTCCATTTCCTTCCAGAACACACTGCATCTGAGAAATTGCCAACTGAGATCCTGATACACCTTTTGAGAGTCACTTTTCAGGAAGGAATTTAATCTCTTTCAATTAAAGCATTTTTATTTCTAGGGCACAGAGGTCATCACTTTGCTGACTTCAGTACTTCAGGATCCAACACAATGGGAAAAGCCACACACATTTAATCCTGAGCATTTCCTCAACTCCAAGGGAAAGTTTGTCAAGAGAGAAGCATTCATGCCCTTTTCAGTGGGTAAGGCATCTTATTTAAGAATGGTAGTCTGAAAAGTTGGGAGAGAATTTGCCCTCCTTGTTTTCAGACTATGCTAAGGTTTCATGCTTTTCTATGTGATAGTACATTCCAGAAACATGGAAGAGTGGAAACAACAGAGATTCTGTCCTTCCCTGACTTTAAATTAGCTGCAGGGTATTTAAGCATCAGAATGGCATATTTTTAGGGAACCCTTGCAGACTGCTTGTGACTGGGACCAGGTATAACTTCCAGAGTTTGAGGAAAGAATTAAACAGGGAATCAAGGGGCAACCCACTTCATCCCACCAGAAAAGTCTTGCATTAACAGGTAAATACCAGCATTTCTTTTTGGATTTCTTTGGGGTATGGGAGGGAGGAGATTTCCATCAGTGTAAATGTGTGATTTCCACTAGTGTAAATTCAAGGAATTCAGTGGAGTTACCCCCATAACTGTCTGGATTCCCAAAAGCCTGAAATTAATTCTTCTTTGTTCCTAGCAGAGTTTTGGCAACACTGCATCATGAGTCCTTAGTGAATCCTGGTCTTTCTACTTATATAAATCATGTCTTAGGTTCACCCAGACACCATTCAGTAAGCCACAGGCAGCAGCCACTTCAGTACTAGGCTTTCTTCACCCATGGAAAGTAAGTGGTGTGGAGATATGAAGCACAATCCATTCTCCTGATTTTTACACACACACACACACACACAATGATAAAGGAGAAAAATGTTGCATATAATGATGACAAATCAAAGGCAATAGCACATCTGGAACAAGAGTTAAAGGAAAGAAAAACAATTTACATATAGTTTGCAGTGTTATAAGCTCAATTTCTCTGAACACTTCCTTGTTTCTCTTTGTGGGGGAGGGGAGAGCTATGGAAAGATGGTCTCTGGAGGGCACTTTAACTACATCTAATTCTAAATCTGATGTTACAAAGAAAAGAGAAAAGGAATGATTGTATCACATATATAAAAGTTATTTCCAGACTCTCTTATCAGCTCTTGGACTTATTGCTGTTGAAATTTAGAAAGAAGGAATTATGTTCTCCTTCACACCCCTTTTACACTATGAAGAATTACTTTCACTCCTTCTCTTGAGCTACCATCAACATTGAATCCGGGCCTTCTCTAGCTTCTCATGTACCTGAGGCTGGAGGCTGCTTTAGACTGAAAGACAAGAAGCTAGCAGTGAAGTTTTTTGTAGTATGGCCTATTCTCAAAGTATTTTTCCCAATTTACTTAAAGAATTAGAATTTATTTACTGCTTTAACCAAAAAAAAAAAAATCCAAAAGTAGCAATACTATTTACTTATTTATTTTATTACTACTGTGATTAAGCCCAGAGGTGCTTTAATACTGAGTTATATCCCCAGTCCTTTTTATTTTTGAAGACAGGATCTCACAAAATTTCTGAGGCTGACCTGATCCTCCTGCAGCAGCCTTTCAAGTCCATGAGGTATTATAGGCGTGTGCCACTGCATCTGGCACAATATTATTTTTTATCATAGACAAACAAATGGAAATATTCTTAAAATATGATCATCATCAAACTGTCACCATATGAAAAAATAATATTATAAAACCACTTTGAGCCTCAACTTAGATGGTAAGATCTCTCCAAATCCCAAATTCCTCTATTTATGTTGAAGTCACTGTCTTCTCCCATTCATTTCTTACCAATTATTATGTATCTTAATAAGTTGTAAATCTTTTTCTCTGGAAGGTTTATTTGATCTGAATGTGTTTAATTGCCCTCCAAGATGGCTCCCAGTTTTGTATATAGCCCTTTTCTTGAAATACATAAAACCATACCATCTTTTCACCTATTTGTCTATATAAACTATCATAATACATGCTTTATTATGTTGGATAGCTAAGCTCTTATCAGGAAACCCAATAATGCTTAAACATGTGGTAAATCATTGATACCCTAAGTTGTTTTTAATCTATCATTCAGTTAGCACCACTCATTCGTGCATTCATTAGGAGCAGGTGGGAAGACCTAACCCAAGAATCTAGATTAGGTGTTCTTTCCACAGGTTCCCCATGTTTTATGATGCTGTTTTATCATTGCCTATTCACTTTCTGTATTTACCCACTATACAGAAAATCCCTTGAGAACAATAGTAGTGTCAGAGCCAAGCTCAATAACTATATCTTATGATATGTTTGTGATTTGGATAGTTAACTTTTACTTAATGGATGCTTCTAGGCAGAGAGATAATATTCATGATCTTTCACCCCTGAAAAATCTTTGCTTGTTACCAAAGTTTGTCTGTAAAGCCTAAATCCCAGAGATCCCATATAAACCAAAGCACTAATATGGGATACTTTCCTTTTGTGGTAAAATATCTACATTTTAATATTTTCCTGAGCTTTGAAATCCTCTGTGATTCAGAGCACTAGCACTTGTGATTTATATTCAATTAAAAAAGGAAAAAAAATATAACTGAACAACCCTACAAAATTTTACAAGCCATAAAGTAAGCAGCAGGTGTAGGCTTTAGAGACCTTGGGAGTAGACGTGAGAAGATCTACTTGGACCTTTTGAAGGACTGTAAACAGAAACTTTTAATAATGCTACATTTCAGTCAAATACACTGTTTTTGCTAAATAGGACAACCATAAAACTCATTAAACTTACACTGAACAAGATATATCATCCTCAGCACATGTTATGAAATGTATATTATCATTAAAATCCCAGTTATTCTCATAAAAACCTAACAAGAAAAATTCGTGTCCCAATTTTATTTCAGTTTTTAGACATTTTTTTCCAAATAATTCAGGTTTCAGAATAATAGCAACCAAGTCTCTCTTCTTGAAATCATCAGCAGATTTCAACATCATCACAATCAAGTCCTTACTCATACCTTTGGCATCAGAATCAAAATAAACTACCTCATACTCTGTTCTCTAGCCCAAGTCAAATTTCTTCCAGTCTTCAAAAGCATCAGATTCCCTTTCTTATCTTCCTCCGTCTTTGTCTGGCTAACTTTGCTAAAGTTCTCCTTCAAAGCATGAGCCCTCCTTGGTCCTCCAAGTCTCATTAGGTACCTATGTGTTCCATGACACATTTGGCTTTATCTTTTATGACATTTGTGTTTGTCAGGTTTTCATGGCTGTGACCAAAATACCCAACAAGAAAAACTTGGTGGAGGAAAGGTTTTTTTTTCTGGCTCAGAGTTTAAGAGGTTCAGTTGATGGTCAGCCTACTCCATGGCTCTGGGACCAAGATAAGGCAGAACATTATTGCAGAAGGGCAGGGCTGAGAAGTGCTTCTGGGCTCATGGTGGCCAGGAAGCAGAGAGAGAAGGGAGTAAGGGGCCACAGGAAAGATGATCCCTTCTAAGGCATGCACCCAGTGACCTACCTTCTTGAGCTACATGCCATCTTCCTACAGCCCAGTTAGTCCATTACCACCCAGTCAGTCCATTCAAACTAGCATAAACTGATTATGATTAGGTTATGGCTCTCTCAAGCCAATCATTTCAACTCCAAACATTCCTGCATTCACACAGGAGTTTGTGGGGGGGACACCTCATATCCAAACCCTTACAAAAATTTGCAGATCAAAATGTTAATGTTTAATAGCATTTTTTCTCTAAAGGAGCTTAAAAGGTAAATCTGGCATTTGTACTTAACCTTGTATCTCCAGGGTTTAAACGAGGAGACAGGGCTGATGAGGCTCAGAAGAGGTTAAATGACAGTTCCACACAGTTCTGTTCTTGTCTCTGTCCAGATTGTTTTTCAGATTTTTTTCTGTCTTGTAACCCTCCAACATGTCCATCTCTGCAGGTAACCGGAAGTGTGTTGGTGAGTCGCTGGCTAGGATGGAGCTATTCCTTTTTTTCACCAGCCTCATGCAGAAGTTCACTTTCCAGCCGCCCCACGGAGTTTCCCATCTGGACCTGGACCTCACTCCGGATATTGGCTTCACCACAAGACCAATGCCTCATAAGATATGTGCTCTGCTCAGGGTCTAAGCTCTTTCAGCTTCAGTTAGTGTTATCTTGTTATATTCAGTTAGTGCTATCTTGTGGTCATTAGCATAGACATCCCTTCCCTGCATTTTACCAGCCATGTTATTCTGCCAAACACTTAGGAATTACTTAAGCCATTTGCCACACCCTCATATAGGTTTCTCTTGTCAGATCAGATTAAGTTTCCTGTGCTAACTGCTGTAGAGGAAACCTTCCTAATGCCATTGTTCAAGACAATAAATGAACAGAACACTTGACAAAAAACAACCTCCACTTAGTGCTCTTGGTTTTTTTCCTTTAAAGGTGACACTGACCTGATCCTCCAAGGCATAAGTGACTCTAGTTATTGCCTATCAAAAGTCAGAATTGGTGTTGGTGTGAAGGGGAATGTATAAAAATTTGACCCGGAAGACCCATAACTTTATCAAAACTGCTATGAAGAAAATTCAGTTCCACTGAGGATCACACTAAACATAAGGCTTGGTTTCATTCTGTGACTAAACAACAACAACAACAACAACAACAACAAAATAACAGAAGTTAGTAATGGATAATTGTATGAGTACAGACAGCTTGCTGCTCCTGGCATTATTGGAATGTGAAGAGGCCCCACTCATGTTCACTGTTCAAGTCCCAGTGAATCATGGGCAGGAGGCCGTGACTGCAAGAGAAGGAAAAGATTGTCGGTTCCCCTGAAACACAAGATACTTTTAACTTTTATAAAGTCTAGTGTACTTATCCATCATCAATACAAGTACGCATTCCCTGCTTCTATCTGATTTCTGTCAAATTAAAAATCATACTGGGAAGCAGGGCACAGTGCATACCTGCTAGGTAACTTAGGAAGCTGAGGCTGGAGAATTGAAAGTTTGAGGCCAGTCTAGGCAATATAGTGAAACCCACTCTCAAAATACAAAGGGCTGAGGATGTAGCTCAGTGTCAAAGCTCCCCTGGGTTCAATTTCCAATACCAATAATTTTTTTAATAAAAAAAAACATACTGGGAAAGATTAACAATCAAAGATGACATTTTTAAAGGATATCATAATAGGCTAAAACTTAGTTGGAGCTAAGCTCTACTGAAGAGTTGAAAGACGATTTAGCAGTAGGGTTAGCAATGGAAAAATACTAGAAGTTAAGAGGGAGTTTGATCAATAGGATGTGTTCAGCACACAGAGCTATTCCTGATTTTACAAATAATTCTATGATCAGACCATCTTACATCTCAAAGGGAAAGAATTAATGAAAAATTTCTCAAAGACTCCAAGAACAGGGCCTCGTCAGCAGGAAAACTGCCTACAGTTGAGTAAGGCTGAGAGGAATGTTAGGCCGTAAAAGTCATCCCCAATCCATCATTTTCCACAAAACATTTTTGAGTAAGTCAAATGGGTAATACTTAGGTGCCCTGACTTTCCAATGAACTAAATTAAATGTTTTTATAATAAAGAAATTATATCTACTAAACTTAATTTTTTGCCTGAATACACTTGCATTTTTTCAGTTGTACTTATAATTGGTGTTCAAAATTATTTCAGTTAGCCAGGTGTGGTGGTGCACACCTGTAATCATGCACACCTGTAATCCCAGAGACAAGAAGCCGAGGCTGGAGGATGGAAAGTACAAAACCAGCCTACACAATTTAGCAAGATCCTGTCTCAAGATAAAATAAATAAATAAATAAATAACAGTTGGGGATAAAACTTCATGGTAGATGGCCCTGAGTTTAGTCCCTAGTAGCAAAAAAAAAAAAAAAAAAAAAAAAAAAAAAAAAAAAAAAAAAAAAAATTATATTAATTCTGAATCCAAAGTTAAAATTAATTAATGAACTTCTTTCTCTTCCATAGGGAATAATAGAAACAGCTTTGATTAGAGATCAGAAAATCTAAGTTTTAGTTACAGCACTGTCAGCCCTCCATTTTTATGACTTCGTGATTAAATATTGGCAGAGGCACACATGGTGTGTCTGTTACCAGAAGCAGATGAGAAAATAATGATTAGTCACCATCAGAAAGAGAAACAAATAACTTTGAACCTTTGGTGAGAATCTGATATAACATCATTTAATGTACATAATTGTGAAGTAGTGACCAAGTAAACTTTAATAAAACTGAAATGTTTGCAAAAGAAGCAACTAAATTTTACTACTCACATAATGTTTTATTTACTTAATTAACTCTTTAATTTTAAAATAATTAACAATAAAAAAGAATAAATTTTATGTTAAAGATATATCAAATCAGTAATTTACTGGTGAACTCAATTGGCACTTAAAAACAAAATATTACATTTAATTGTTTCTGTATTGTAAATTTTGCATGCCATAGTTACATAGACTGTCATACAATAGCTGTGTTGTTTATTTTGAATCTACTCTTGAAATGCAGAAATAGAGAAAGGTTGGAGACATAAAGTGAATTCAAAGCCCACTTGAAAGATTGTAAACTCTTGGGAATTTACTGTTAAACGCAGATAGCTGAGTCTGTGTGTGTATAATTATGTTGCAGAGAGATGGACAGTAAGACAGAGGTACTGGGGGACAACAATGAGACTTCTTTAAGCATTCACACAAAAAGAAAAAGTAAAGGAAAATTAAAATATACTGATTTGAGGCTTATATCCTTGTGATTAAAATTCAAACAACAATCGAAGGTTTTTTAGAATTTAGATCAACAATAGATTTTTTTTGACCAGGAGAAAAGTATGTTATCATAAAACACATAGTAATAATAAAAAGCAGATATTTAGTCTGGCTTTATCATTGTTTGAAAATGTCTAAAGATAATGCACTACTTACTGTTTATTCTTTGGGAATCTCCATCCCCTTCAATTGCCTAAACCTTGGCATCCAACTGAATATAAGTCAGAATACCCTTTCTTCCTCTCCAACATAACACCCAAAGAGGAGAATTATGACCGATTTTATTACAAGATTATCTCATTATAAATTTGTATATTTTTTCAGTCTGTTGGGATGGTAAGACTATAACCTGAATCCTTATAAGGTCCAGGATCTGGGTCAACACTGAGGCTGGCTGGGAAGTCCATGGATATGCTCTGGGCTTCTGAGACAAGGATACAGGTTGTAGGAGAATCCTTAAAGAAGTTGACAGCATTCAGAAGCCCTCCCTGGGAAGTTCTCTGATACCCCCTATATTGCTTACTCCTTTCCCAAGTAAGTTGAATTCAGGGTTTTAAATCATACCTACTTTTATAGTAATCTCAAAACAAGTTCAAAGTCATAAAGCAGAACATATATCTGAGGATTATCCAATGGGCATACAAAGCAGCTTTAACATTCAGAGTTTTGAGCCAGAGGGAAGTTATGCTGTTTTAAGATTAAGTTTACTGCCCTATAACTTCAGTGGCCACTGGATAATGCCCCATGCCTAGGTAGACTCTATGCGGGCCTTACATCAGGTCCAGTAAGGTGGCACTAATCCTTTGGACAGTATTTTGGGTGCTAACAGACAGGATATCAAGGCATACTTCACTTCCATAAAGAAATGACTTGCAATGCGATGATCTGAATGTTTCTAAGCAATTATGTGTAATGTGGTCATGTCAAAGAAGAATTCTGTGACTAAATCTCCCAGAATTCTGTAACTGAGTCTTCTGGTTTCTAATGATAACTTCAAGATTGTTCTAAAATTAATGCAAATGAAAGTGTAGCTGTTTAGTAGACAGTATGCTATGCGTTTGCAAGGCCCTGGGTTCCAAACCTAGTGCATGTGAATGTACATTCAGACATGCACAAACACACACACACACACATACACACAAAGTTAGAGAAAGGCTGAATCTATAAATGGACAATGGCCAGAGCAGATATGTTAACATTTGAAAAAAGAAAGAAAAGAGACTTAATAAAAATTCTGGCTTAAGTTTGATATTCTTGTGTTATAAATCTTCTGCTCTTTGTCATTAAAGACTAAAGTTTGGTTTAGAGGAAAATGAAGTAAACAATAACAACCTTAATATTATAAATAATAATAATGGTTAATTTTGAGTATTTATTTTATGCCAGGCACTGTTCAAAGTATTTTTCATTTAACTTAATCCTAGAAAACATACCCTATGAGGTTGACACTATTTACTGCAAAATGCCAACCTACAACTTTTTTGGCAACTAGCCTAAGAAGCCAAATTACAGCCTTTGCAGGAATCAGTCCAAAAGAGCAAAACCTGGTCAATGACTGTCAGCATTCCTGTGGTTTTGCACCCTTCCAACTCAAGACTTGCCTGAGAAAAAACTCTAAATCAATCATAAAAGGAGCTGAGATTGAACCCAATATCATTACCATCTGCCCTTCTAGATATTTGGCCTCCAGCTTCCTCATGCCAATAGGATTCCATCAGTCCTCACTCAAAATGCTTTTTTTTTTTTTTTCACTATTGTAGAAGAAAAAATTTCACAGGACAGAGGTAAGCAAAGGGAGACTTTACTCAAGACTGTTAGGTCTGTGGCAGCGACTTGGTGGCGGCTTAGTGGCAACTTAGAACAAAGCAGCCCGAGCTGCTTTAAACATCAATCAGATGCCAGCGGAAACGCCTGTCAATCAGCCAGATCTCCCGACCAACACCTGTCAATCAGCAGGACCCCCTGGCCAATCCTGGAGTTCAGCCAACTCCCCTGACCAACTCCAAGGGGGCAAGGGACCCTAGAGACACCTTTTCTTGTCCCAAGCCCTTCCCTTCCTGCTGTAAGCCCCATAAAAGTCCAGTCCGGTTGAGCTTCCAGGCGGTTTCTCCTCAGACCCTTCCCTTGTCCCCTCTGTGGGTCTGATATCTCAATAAAGCCTGTTCAGCGGCCCTTTTAAATCTGCCTCCTTTGGTTGCTGCCTGCCCAGCCTGATCTGACAAAGACTATGCCGTTAGGGAAGAGAAACCGAACTCAATTCCTTTGAAATAAATGATGGGAGAGTTTTTAAGCAGCGGGTTAAATTAATGAGAAAGTAGGAGGTTGGCTAATGTGGTTAGGCCATCTGTATTTGCTAATTGACACTTGTAAACTCTTTCTCTTCCACAAACACTGGGGATTTGGAGCCCTAACTTCTTTAATGATTACATTTCAAAGGATGGCTCCTAAGCCCCAGAGAAAGACAGTCCTGAGTTGTAAAACTGGCAGGCAGCTAGGGACCCACAGAGAACATTAATATTGGCTAATTTGGGCTGGAGATATGGCTCAAGTAGTAGTGTGCTCGCCTGGCATGCGTGAGGCACTGGGTTCAATCCTCAGCACACATAAAGATAAAATAAAGATACTGTGTCCACCTAAAGCTAAATATAGATAGATAGATAGATAGATAGATAGATAGATAGATAGATAGATAGATATAGATATAGATATATTTAAAAAAATGGCAAGTTTTCTAAAGCTCTAAGAAAAGAAAGGTTAGGGCCTACAGCTGCAAGAAACCTATCTGAAGTTTCATCAAGCCAAGGGAATAAGAGGTTCTTCCACTGACCCCGGCCTTTGCTTCCTAGCTAACTACAGGCATAGGAGGCAAGCCAGCTATACCATACCAAGTTCAGGACACACAGCTTCTGTTCTATTTTTATGAAGTCTGTACTCTCCTCAATCGGAGTTTGATTTAAATTCAATTCCTTGCTTTGAATATAACCAAGTCTCATGTTTTGTTGGCAATTGTTGACTGCATAATACCTAATAACCAATCATAACTCTCTCAAAGTAATCTGGACTGTGTTTGCTTATCTTCATCTAGAAAAGTAAATTAACAAAGATTTGCCCTCCCTAATTAAAGAGCGAAGTCCTGTCTGTGGTTTTGGAGATGTCAGGGTGTTCAAGAGTCACAGCCCTTTGTTTTCTTACCTGTTAGTTGATTCAAATTCAGTCTCCACCTTTACCCCACCCCCTCACAATGCATCAAGAGTAGCTCACAGGTCCTGACTCAGCCTGCAGACCTGTTGCAATTGAGCTGTCTTTAAGACTTCCTGCCCTTCCTCCCCTAGGGGGTTTTGGAGAACATATTATTTTACATTCTTAGATAATGAAGGAACTATGTTTCTGAAATAGTTTAAAATCCAGTAATCAATCAACGGTTCATTAGGAACACTTTAGAATAAGAAGGCTCTTTAAACAGACATAACATGCTTTTTAGAAAGCCTTTTGCCAATTTAAAAAGTCCCTATATACTATATTTGACTTTTACTACAAAGTTTAAATGTTTCCACAATTCTACAAACTATTATTGCCATGGCACTGCTAATTATTAGTAGGAAATAGAGAAATAATAAAGTTTTCTTAGTTTTGATAAGTAACAAAGTTAAGACTCAGAACTAAGGATGAAGGATATGTCAAATCTTGTCAAATTTTAATTTGAATTATCAGAGATCTTTTCAAAATACTAAATCTGACTCAGTGGATCTGGAGTGGGCCTGAGATTTTGCATATATAAAATTTCTTTGAGATGCTCACTGTTGTTGGTTCACAAACCATACCTTGTATATGTTAGTTCATGTGAAGACCATACCCAGAAAAGTAAAACTATTTAGTTTATGCTAGAATAGCATACATATGTATACAAATAAAAATAGATTGAAATAAAACCATAATGAAAACATACCAAATATTACAAAAGTTTTAGAATCATGGGAAAACTTTGGTTTTCTTTTCTTTTTTGTTTTTTTCAGTCCTAAAATTAAATCCAGAGGTACTCTACCACAGAGCTACATCCCCATTCCTTTTTATTTATTTTTAGATAGGGCCTTGCTAAATGGGGGAGTCTGGCCTCAAATTTACGGTCAATTCTGCTACAGCCTCCAAGTGGTGGGATTACAGACCTTCTCCACTGCTCCCAGTTTTTGTTTTGTTTTCTTTCTTTCTTTCCTTATTTATTTACTTATTGGCAACAGGGATTGATTGAACCCAGGGGTGCTTAACCACTGAGCCACATCCCCAGCCCTTTTTGTTTTTACATTTTATTTAGAAACAGGATCTTACTGAGTTGCTTAGGATCTCTAAGTTGCTGAGGCTGGCTTTGAACTCTCAATCATCCTGCCCCAGACTCCTAAACCAATGGGTTTACAGGTGTGTGCCATTGTGCCAGGCCTTTTTTATTCTGTTTTTCTTTTTCCTCATTAAATAGTATTCATCAAATTTTTGGCATGAGTAAACTTTTAATAGAAAGCTCTTTCTTCCTTCTTGTTTTTTAAGTTTAAAAAACTTAAGCTTAAACATCAAATTTAAGCACCAAGCCACTGGTGATGTCCTCCAACAAGAATAAAAGCTGCAGTCCAGTAATGACTATCCAAAGTGACAAAGACTGTAGAAAAGGGTTTTGAGAGAGGTGGACATTTGCCTGATCCATGGTGATCATGTGACTGTGATCAAATGGCCAAGTGGCTTCTGGAAGTTTTTGATGCAATTCATCCACCTAATACAATTTTAAGTGAGGAGAATTTTCTTTGAGGTGGAGGTAAGATCAAAGAGCCAAGACCCAGCCATTCTGAGAGATTTCTTAGCATTGAGGATAAGTTTCACTTTGGATGCACTCTCAGGACACTTGTGAATGGGAAGTTTCCTCAGGTTCCCTGCACACATGACAATAGCCTTCTGCCAGGATCAGGAAATCTGTAAAACAAATTCAACAGAACTTCAACTTACTGCTATTTTGTTGGCAATGAGACATCTGTCCTAAAGGAATTCTATGAACAGTTTGCAGGCAGTCAACAGGGAGGTTGGATAATTGTTTTAAAAATATTATTTCACTTAATGAAGATAAAATTAATTCAAAAATACTTGGATTAAAGTATTAATTAAACTTTAAAAATACATTTTTGACAGAATATTTTTTTAAGAACGATTTGTGTCTATTCTGCCTTTTATAGATGACAGGACATCAGATTTTAAATTCCAGAGAGAAAACAAGGTAACACAACAGGCCCTGAAGAAAATATTCAAAGCTCCTATCTGCCAAGAACTGTTTTTCAACCTTTTCAAAGACTTTGCCAAGCAGTCTGCACCTTAGTCCTTTAAGCCTTTGCATGAGTCCTTACACAAGCTGCAGACATGCTTCTAAGGAATTTAAGGAATGTACTTATTGATCTGTTAAGTTTGGGGAGAACGTAGAAATAAATACAGGAATGAGAAGAAAATCTTAGTAAAAACCACAGGTTTGGTTTTCACTAGATTTTTTTGTGTTTTATGCGTTCTGCTCTTTGTTATTAAATAAAAAACTGAAGCCTGGTTAGAGTGAAAAGTGAGCTAAATAACAACCACACTAGCAATAATCACTAGCTTTTAAGCATCTGTTGTATGCTAGGCAGTATTAAGTATTTTCATTTAACTTAATCCTAGAAAAAAGTTTATGACACTACTTATTATCCCCATTTAACAAACAAGCCGGAGAGGCACATGAAGATTAGGCATTTTGCCCAAGGTTATACAGTTAGTAACAGGAAGCCAGTTCTAAGCCCAACCCAACTCTTGAACTCCAGAGTTTACCTCCTGAGAGAAGTCAACCAAATTTTAAAAGTTTTTGTTTTATTTTTGGTTTAAATCCAATGCTCGATCACCTGGCACATGGGATAACTCAACAAATTCAGGTATAATATTTACCTGCCAAAGTTAGTCTTACATAGGAGGCAGGTATCGATGCTAGAGGAAAAAAATTCATTTTAAGAGGCCAATATTCCCTTTTCTGCCTACTAGACAGTTTTGAACATAAGCCCAGGTGCTGAATTCCTTTCTTAACCCGGGTTTCAAAGGCCTGAAAAGGGTAGAGATGATTAGGCTTCAAAGACATCAGGTAATTCTAGTTCTTTTCATAACCATAAGTTAGAAAACTCATAATGTCCACAGTCATCTTTTGACCTCTAGAAATAAGTCTTTCTAAAGGTCATCCCAACCTTTTGGGAGGGAGATGATCACATTCTTTGTCGGTTTGGTAAGCACATGCAATTACTCGTTGATTGACCTACACAGGCAACAGTGTGACTTCTAAGCCAAAGTTGGCTCATCTGTAAAACAGTGACCTTATTTATCTTGCCTGCATGGAGGCAAGAGGTGCATCAGATGATCTTTTGAGGGCATTTCAAACTCTAAATGAAAATTGAGGGCAAATGGGAAGGCCTGGAGTCTGAGGTTCCTGCACTGCTCAACCATTTACCCTTCAAAAGCCAGAGACCCACACTTTTGTTAATTGTCCCTTACAACCAACAACTCCTTCAATAGCAACAAGGTAAAGCAGAGTTCCAAACAGGGCCACATTCTAAAGAGTTAGCAAAGATGGATTTTAATAACAAAAGGGAATACATAAAATAAGGAAAACAATTTGTTTCAATAGCACCAGAAAAGAAGTATTATGGATCTATTCTTGACTACAAATCTTACTAATAATGAGCTATGGACAAGAATAAGTTATACAATCATCTTATGGCACATTACATATAGTATTTCTATCTACTTTTAGATTGGATGATTTATATGCTGTATTTTTAACATTAAAATAATTTTTAAAAATCCAAATTAAAGGTATTTGACTGGACTAACTTATATATTGTTTGGGGAAAAGCCCTATTTAAATGGCATTTACCTTTAAAGCTCAATTTTCGATTCCCCCCTTCTTTTCCTAGCTCCTCTCTTTTTCTTCTTAACACTGAAATATGGAGGGGTGGGGGATGAAGACTTGTACATCAGAAGAGGGTAACAAGAAAAATTTTGCTATATTTGATGCTTCATTTTATGTTTACTTTTAAAAATTTAATGTTCTTTTTCAGCTTTTAAAACAAGTCCCCGCCCCTCCACCCACCCACCCAACCACCTATGAACTTCCCGGGAGCAGACCTCAAACTTCACTTCAGCTTTCAGGCCTTAAAGGGGAGGCGAAGGTGGCACAAAAAAAAGAGCTATTGCAAAACGCGAATTAAAAATTTTCTTATTTCGAAGCTCCCGCATTCTGCCAATTTGAAAATACCTTCTATCGATCTCAATGACTTAGGTCCCTACAACCTCACGGTACTTCAGCCACAGAGGTCCTGCAGTTTACAGATCTTCAAGCTAGTTTGGCCGCCCACTGCCTCCATGCAGCGCAGCTCCCGCCAGCCTCTTACAAGTTTCTTTCCATCGGTTAATTGCAAGTTGAGCCCCCGGAACAGCATTTTCGTTCAAGGATTATCGCTCATCCACCAGACCAGAACATTCCTCAGGCTCCTCTGCGCAGTGTAATCTCCTCTGGAATCAGGTCCTCGCTGGCGGTGAAAACATCCTCTATCCCCTGCGTGGACGCCGGGTGCCTCAGGGGTTCAGGAGGGCCTGGGGTTCGACAGGGGTCCCGAAGTCTCACTCTCTGTTGGTGCGAAAAGTGACCGCGGTCATGCAGTGCTCCTCGGTCCTCGTGGTCATGCGACCCTTCGTCCATGCAGTCTGCAGCACTTCTTGCGTCGCCTGATAATCCACGACCCGCACAAGCACAGATTTGGGTGGCGCTGCAGGGTCTCGAGGGTGGGCTCCAGAAGGAGCGATAATTCGCCTGCCAGAAATTCTCTTTTGTCCTTGAAAGAGAGAAGAGCACTCGGGTTCCTGGTCGTGGTCCTCTCCGCTCGCCTGGGGAAGATCCTCCTCACCGGCCACCTCCTCTCCGCCTGCAGGGTTCGCTTGAGTCCCCAACCACCTTTCTGGGTGCAGAAGAAAGAGCACTTTCTCTCGCACCCAGGACTCACAATCCAAATTCTCTCTGGCTGGCAGTCGGAGGGCTGGACCTGCAGACCTGTAGTCCTGGGAGCCGCCCAGGCTTCCGCTGGCCACCGCCGGTGCGGGATCCCGGGCGCCAGGAGCCAGGGGAGTCTCGCGCCCCACCTCGCACAGAGAGGACCCGGGGTCCCGCTGGGTGCGGGGGCAGTCCGTAAAAGGCACAAACCCCTGGGATTCCGGGGTCCCCATCCTGGCAGGAGGATCATTCATGCGTTGGTTCTTTCACCAGTTCGTGCAGGAAACTCCTACTGCTCTCGGAAAAGCGCGGGACTGGCAGGCCCTGGGTGTGGCCTCCGAGGCCAGTCCGCGACTCCCGCCCCAGGAGAGCTGGGTTGGCTAAGGCCAGTTTGTCTCTGAACCCCGCCTTCTCTCCTTGAGGATTTCTAGCCAGATGACTGACTTCAGGTCCCGGTGACTTTTCCTTTCTACCCTGTCCTTAGCCTTGCTCCTTTTGTCACATCTTTGTTTCTAACCCCTATGACTTCTCAGCTCTACTCTATTTCCCCACCCACCTTTCCTTTTTCTACAGTGCTAAAGTGCAAAGGACGCCTTTCCAAGGCGCCTCCCACAAATGCTCAAAACAAAGTGCTTTCTTTCCAGGGATGCTCTTCCACGGGAAGAAACAGAACCAGGAAGTTTGTTTAGTTATCAGAGTTAATGAAAGTCTCCCCCCACCCCCGCAAAAAAAAAAAAAAAAAAAAAAAATCATGCCCACTTCAGATCAAATCCCACTGGGTTTCCAATGTAGATCAAAGGGTGAGACTGAAATGTTGAAGCTTTCAGTTTGTTCTTCCATTAAAATGCCAGCATCTGTGGGACAGTGGTCACTCCAGTCTTCATTATGATTATAATCAACGCTTATCTCAGGAAGGGGCCTAGTGCATTGCCATAAAACAAACTAAACAACAAAATTAAAACAGAAACTGCTAAATGAACTTCTTTAGGGTTTAAAATTGTATGATTTTATTTGTATTGCTTGCCTTTTTGTTGTTGTTGTTGTTGTACTAGAGATTGAACCTAGGGGCACTTAACCACTGAGCAGTATTGCATCCCCATCTTTTTTTATTTTGAGACAGGGCCTCACTTAGTTGCTGAGGCTGATCTTGAACTTGCAATCTTCTTGCCTCAGGCTCCCACTTTGCTGGGAGTACAGACATATGCCACCATTTATGATTTCCCTGTTCATTATGGGTAACAGGTATTTGTTTTATTAACAAACGTTCACCATTTCACTGATTTAGAAAAATGACTACAATAATGGAAATTTCTGCATGTATATGAAAGACTAGTACTATGGTGAGATATTAGAAAGGAAGAACCTTCTGATGTCTTTCTGCCAAATTATATAAAAATTATTGGAGGAAGAGTGAGAAAAACTGAATTGGATCTGACTGATTAGATGCCTGTCCTAGGGCTGGCTTGTGCTATGTCACAATTTACTAAATTCTTCAGGTGTTTTAGACAAGAATTGCTCTAAGCATTCTCTATATTTAAACTCATTTATACTTTACTGAATAGTAAAGTAGTGCAATTTTTTTGAGAATTTTGGAAGAGAGGGATTAAGTATTTATCCAAGGTTAAACACTCATGAAGTGAAGCCAGGATTCTAACGTGTTCCAAAGTTTGCTTCTCAATGACCTCTAAATTGTCTTCCTATTTTGAGACTATGACTTCAGATTCTTTTCTATTGACTCACTTCACCAGTTATTGAGTATGAACTAAATTTCAGCCACTCTTCTAGATGATAGGGACATAAGGAGGAACAGGTCAAATTGCTTAACTTCTTAAAAGTTTTTAATTCTAAAATGTATATGCATCAAACACAGAAGTCAGAGATAATAAATCAACTTGAATGTACATGAAAATCACTAGCAGATGAATGCCCTACCCTACTCTCAGAGATGCTGTTCTCATAGGATAAGGGTAGGGTTTAGAATACTGATTTTAGCAACACCACCAATAATTTCAATGCTAGTGGTCCATGGATACTATACAAAACAATAAAGAGTCAATTGGTAAATAAATTTGTTCAAATAATATTTTTCATCTTTAGACATTAAAAGGCCTGACATGTTATGACAGGCTGTGTTCACTCACATATCATTTTATCTGGAAATAGGTGATTCTCAGCTCTGGTTTGTACATGAAGCTCAGGCCTCACCTGATACCAATAGATCAGTATCTATTACATACTGATAGATCACATCAGAGAGGGTGCCAACTAGAATGTTTGAATATCCGAAATGGTTCTTGAGAAACTAGTATTAAAGACCACTGCAAAATGGAGCTTACTTATTGGTTGCTATATGCATGTCTACCATGTATGACTATGTTATTCTTGCTAAGTAAATGCAAAAATTTCTCTAACTAGGGTTGAGAAGGCAAAGCTAATGAACATGAAACAGTCAAACTTTCCAATTTGCCAATAAGATTAGGCTTTGTCAGTATTTTTCAGACTTAACTGTGCACTGAATCATCTAGGGGAATATTTAATGAAATAACTGTATCTGGCCTGCTCTGAAAGATTTTGGCTTAATTGGTCTGGACTGTGACTTGCAGCACTGGCATTTTAAAATACTCCCCAGATTAGTTCTAATAGGCCACAAAGTTTGAGAACACTGGAGTGGGTTATCTTTAAGCTATGAAACTAAGTTAAGGACAAATAAGAAGAAAAGATATTGAAATGTGGCACTATATCCAGTAAATATATAATTCCATGTTCATTAAAAACAAAAATGTATATAAAACAACAAATAGTGATAAATCTATGTATGCAGAATACCACTCAGAAATAAAATAGATTGATTGTTCTGAACAAAGAAAAGAGCTTGTATTGTATGAGTTTATTTCCATAAAAGTATAGAAAAATGCTAGCTAATCCAGAGGCACAGAAAGCAGATCAATTGTTGGCTGAGTATACAATGGAATAAGGAAATGGGCAGGAGGGGGCAGACTACAAAGGTTCCTGAGAAAGCATTAATGGATGCTGAACATGTTCATTATTTTTGTGAGGATGATGGGCAAAACCTACCAGACTGCACAAATTAAGGATGTGGAGGTAAAAGTAACTGAATTTTTTTGTTATTGTTCATTTCTTGGTATTCTTTTGATGGACAGTCATTGTTTGGATGCCTGGAAAAATAAAGTCATATATAATTAATTTTTTAGAAGGAATTAAATGTACATTGCAGACTACAATTTAAGGAAAAAGCAATCATCTGACAATAAAACTATATTATCTATTACAAACAGAATTTGGTTCTGGGAGGGATAGATGGGATATTCTAGATGACGTGATTTTTTTTTCTCTTTTTCAGTGCTGGAGTTCAAACCGAGGGCCTTATGCATGCTTGGCAAGTGTTCTACCACTGAGTTATTCCTAGATAAGGCAATATTTTGAGCCATGGTGCAATGCTAGGTATAGAAGTATATGAAAACAACAGTTAGTGTACTTTTCTCATAAATCAAGAGATGTCCATAATTTTACCCATTCCCATAGTTTCAACTGCAACCTGTTCACTGATGATTCTCAAATTTAATTTACATTTGTATTCTAGATGCTGCTGCTTACTCCTTATTTCTAGTATCACAGAAGATAATATTATTGTCTTATATATATATTTACTTCCTTATCTTGAAGAAGGATCATACTTCTTGCTTTTTCACCTTAGAATTTGCAAGGCACTTTCCTGCCCATGTTGACTTTAGCCATACTTGTTGCAGCTTATAAGATGTAAGGAAATGTGATATTGGATGGCTCTGAGAAGATGTTTGAGGTGTGACTGCAAGGTTGGCTCTGGGGTTGCCCCAGATCAGCTGCTATCTGGGTCATGATTCGAGATGGAGGCCCACACATGGAAGAGGACTGAGTAGAATCCAGTAGAGCTGAATTAGCTGATACATATTCTCAACAAGAAATAAGTTTATTCAGTTATTGCTATCATAAACCAGTGAGATTTGGGGGGTTGTGTCTTACCATAATCTAATCTAATGAAAAATGTTTCTATTGAATTGTCTACTGGACCTCTCTTCTGAATGTTCTGCAGTCACTCTGAACCTGAAATATCTAAAATTGAATTAATCATGTATTCTCTTAAATCTAATTTTTCTGCCACAGAACTGCCCATTCAGTCTTGGGAAGATCTGGATGATTCTGCATAAGCAAAAATGACTTGAAATTTCTGTATAGACACACCTCTACCAATCCATCTTCAGATGACTGAATGTTTTATGATAGCCTTCTCCAAAGCAGGGGGGAATGTTCCAGTTTCACCAGAGTCTATAAACTCATTTCATTTTTGGAATTGGCTTATAGATTTCAGATCATTTTTATATATAACCTTTATTATTTTTCTTTTTTAAAACATAATTTTGTTGTGGATCAGTGGTAGAACACCCGCTTAGTATGTGTGAGGCACTGGATTTGATTCTCCATCTCATTCATAAAAAATAAATGAATAAAGTAAAGGTCCATCAAAAAATTATTTATATTTAAAGCCCTTATATTAGTCAATGATTAATGTTCAGCATGATTTGAACCATTTGCCATTACACAAAGAGAAATACTTACTTGTGTTTAAAAAAAAAACTAGTGAAGGAAAGTCTATAAAAAAATACCTGCTTTTTCTTTCTGTGTTTCTTATTTCAAAGACTAGCATGACTGGCAATTCTAATGTCTTCTCCTCAGTGGCTACCTCTTTCCCATATATCTAACATTTAATAGAATGTTGTAAATCAACTTTAATTTTTTCCCCCCTTTGACCCTTCCTCTCTAATTTCCACAGCTATAAAAACAAAGATTGACTCTTAGGCATGGTATAAAAATCTTCATAATTCTACCCGAACTAATCACTGCATATGGCTGAATGAATCCATAAAAGGAGGACCAGACAGCCTAAATGAATACACAATGTAGGTTGGAGAGCAATGTGAGGTTATTCTCTATCAATAAAATCTAATCTGATTATGAATAAACCTCAAAAACTGCAAACCTTTGAAAAGAAAGTTTAACTATATTTCCTTTATAACTAAGATTCACATGACCTGAAAAGATCAGCCTATGTAAAGACTCAGTACTGGACTGAGTCAGGAGCCTTGGTTGGCCTATATCACTCTGGGAAAGTTTCCAATGTCTCCCAGTCCATGTTCTTGACTGTCAGGTATAAATAATACCTTCCCTGCTTCCTTCCCACGGTCATTATGAAATTCAAATGAAACAATTCTTCTGGTAACCCTTTCTAAACTATAAAGCCTGTAAAATATTTGTAATTTAACTTTTTAAAGCTCATTTGTTGTAGAACTCAGGACCCAATACACTTATTATTATTATTATTATTATTATTATTATTATTATTATTATTATTATTTTAGCCCTTGCAGGAAATATGTGGGAGTCAATGACTTAAGCTCAAAAATGAGAACCACACTTATAATTTTAGGATAGAAGAGCAAATATTGGTTAATAAATTGGGGGAAAGAGAGAAAGAATGGGAGAATGGCTAATCTGTGAGTATCAAGTAGTATATTCACCTAGGGGTCTGGTGAGATAATTTTTTAAAAGAGGTATCTTTGGTTTAAATTTTGAGAAACCAATGTGCATGTTCTTGGGAGAAGACAGAAGAGGCTTAAATTTACTGGGACCAACTTGCTAAACAAAATTTAAATGGTATGTTGAAGCACTTTCTCTCCATAGAGAAGGTAGTAACTTTTCTTTAAGATGATATTGGCAAGATGTTTTGAAATTCCAGGTCAGACAAAGTATTGTAGCTGTCCCAGATGACTGACAGAGTTGACTCATATAGCCCTCTGAGCAATAAATAGCTGCTTGAAAGAAACTTTAAAATTGTAATTCAGTGTCAGCTGTCTGCCTTTTACATGGTATTAAAGCATATTCATCATAACCTCTCCAGTCAGAGATCAAGGTTTAAGATCAGGTGCTCTGACAGAGTATGAATAAGCAACTTACTAAACAGGATATTACATCACCAGTAGTCAAACCAACATTTAACAATAATAAAGAGCCTGTGTGTTTTAGCCCATATTCATCTAGAACACAAATAAGTTTATCGATACATGGTGTTATTAGAAAATTTAACATTTGACTAAATAAAAGTTAATATGTATTAAATTTTTAAATAAAACAATTAGTAAATTAGATGTCACAATCTTTATCTCCAATTAAGGTAGTTTTTTTCTTATTACCTCCCATTAAATGATCCATATACCTGCAATCAGGTTAGGGTTTGAAATAAGTAAATTTTTATAAGTCTGCTGTCTGTAACTTTATTTAAATGGTTCTTTATTTAAGTGGTTCCACCATTGTGTGTGTGTGTGTGTGTGTGTGTGTGTGTAGAGCAAGAGAAAGACAGAAAAAGAAGATATTAAAAGTGACATAAATAATAACTAATGGAGCTAGGTAAAGGGTATACAACTGCAATTACTCCAATTGTGGGAGCCTTTAATAATATTTTATATCCATAGAGATTCCAATCCTTAAATATTTAGCTCCATATGAAGATTTATGAACATGCTATCAACAAAGGAAAGGATGGGTGGAAAAGACTGTCTGCTGTTTAGCAAGTTAGCAAACAAGTTAATCTGGAATGTCCATCAATTCAAAGAAACTGTTAGTAGTAATCCCTCATCTCTTATACATACTTTATAATTCACCCCTCAAGGGCAAGCCTTGAGTGGTTATTAGAAAACCCTGCTCACCAGATCTACTTCCTCATTTTTTCTCAACCCTTGTGATAAGGACAATCTTATGCTATTTTCTTATTCTCCCAATTTTATATTTCTGACAACTACCCTTTCCTCTGATCATGCTTTCCATCTCTTTTATTCTTTCTCTGCACTTCCTTGATCTTACTCCTTTACTTACTATTTGATTTACTACTTGTATTTATGTTACTACTTTTTCCCTTCAAAGTCTTGCTTCCTCTCTCTTTCCACTTCTGCATTCTTTCTCTGTTAGATTTCCATCATCTATGGCTAACACTCTTATTTCTTATGTTGGGTTGAAAGCTTTTGAACAGGGTAAGGCATTGTAAATTCCATTTAAAAAAAATAATTATTATCATGGGGTTACTAGTGAAAAAGACAAGAAATGCATAGTCTAGAAAAATAACATTTTTCATATAATATTTTATATTTTGCATTAAATTCTTAATGACTTATGTTTCAGTCACTTATACACAGTTTAAATTTGCCTGCTAATTTGCAGTATCAATAGTTTCATTTGGACTGAAACAATGAAAATAATTAAAGTAATAGTGCAATAAGCAGCTGTATACCCTTTACCCTGATCCATTAGTTATTAATTATGTCACTTTTAATCTTTTTTTCTTTCTCTTGCTCTACATACACACACACACACACACACACACACAAACACACACACACACATAAAATGGTGGATACATCTTTCACTAAGAACCATTTAAATAAGGTTATAAGAGCAAATTTTACTTATAATACTATAGCATGCCTTTGAAATATTAGCTTATATAACAACTTTTCCCCATTACATCTAAGAAAATTAACATTCAGTCATTAATATCATTTAATACAGAGTCTAGATTAAATTTTCCCAACAGTCCTCAAAATGTTACTTTTAGATTTTGTTCCCCTGGAGGCTTATAATTTACAGTTGATTAAGACAGTTATAATCTAAAGTAAAGCACTAATTTTTTTTTCAAGACATTAACTTTTGAAGAATTCAGGCCAATTGTCTGACAAAAAGCTCCACATTTGGGGTTTTTCTGATTATTTCCTATTGTCAGGTTTCAGTTAAACACTTGATAAGAATCCCACATGGGTGGTGTGTTGCACTTCTGGTTGTGTCACATCGGAAGGCACATGGTATGAAGTTGCTCCAATGTTACTCTTGCTAAGCGATCACTTGGATGGAATGGTGGCCCCTGGACAGCTATACTTTAGAGGTGATTTTACTTCTTATAATCAAAAAGTAATCTGTAAGTTGAGAATCTGACACTGTGTTACTCTCCTGTTGAAGCAGTCAGTGTAGATAGGTAATCCAGAAAATGGAGGCCGCCTTGGGAGAATGTAAAGGTCACCAGAGCACCTTGATTACCAATGTTACCTGCCTATACTACCCCTCCCCAAAGATTGCAGACAGGAATCTGCTAATTAATGCCCCCTGGGCTGCCGCTCCCTTCTTGCCCCATCACTCCTTTTGGCTCTTCCCTCTGTCCCTCTGCTTCTTACCTTTTGGCCATCCCACCTGCATGCCGGGCCTAGACACTAGGCAGGAAGGAGGGAGATAATGGGGAAGAGAGCAGGAAAACAAAGAAAATCTGAAATATATAAAAGAGGCAGGATGTTCTCACTTCTTGGGATACCAGGATACAAGCTATGGCCCCCAGCTTCTCTCTCTGGGGAGAAGTCTGTGTTACTATGTTTTTAAATAAAACCTGCTTTATATGCTTGCCTCTGACCTTCTCTAATGTTCAAACTTCAACATTTGAGGAAGCAGAACTGATAATAGGCGGTATCACCATTTCCCAACATCCATTCATTTGTTGGCTTTAACATTCATTGATAATTTTTGCCTGAATCAATGATTAAATTGGGTGTTTCAAAACAACAATTTTCTAATTATGTCATCCTTTCTAAATTCCTTAATACTCTTCTCTAAAGAAGAGCTTTTGCTTGTCACCCCACTTGTGTTTTCAAATCACTGAGAACTTAAAGATGTATTTAAAAATCAGTTGTGCCAGATGTAGCGACATAAGTTTACAAAATCCCAGCATCTCTGGAAGCTGAGGTAGAAGGATCTCAAGTTCAAAGCCAGCCTCTGCAATTTAGGGCAGCCCTAGGCAACTTAGTGAGATACTGTACCAAACATTTTTTTTAAAATGAGTTGGGGAGGGGGCTAGGGACGTGACTCAGTAGTTAAGTGCCCCTGGATTCAATCCTCAGTACAAAATAATACATTAAAAAAAAGTAAGTAAAAGTATTTATTTTTAGATCTTGGACCAGTATGCTGGTTATTATGTTAGAAAGAATGAAATATGAATCTTGTCTTACTTTTTTCAAGTAGCTATCCACTTGTCTCATTGCAATTTATCCAGAATTTCATTTTTATCCCAATAATTTGACATGACACTTTATTTTCAACTTTCCTAGCTACTTGTTCATAGCTCTGCATAATCATTAACTACATTATTTAAATTATAGAAAGTTTATAATATTTTAGCCTTTGTGGAATTAACCTTCCTCTTCCCTGCTTTTTTATAGTTTGTATTGCTATTTGTAAATGTTTATTTTCCATGTGAGGCCTAGAAGAACCTTATCCACCTTTAGAAAGAAAAAAAAATCTTTCATTTTTTACCAAAATTAACATCTTTGTTATGTCAAGTTTCCTACTCAAGAAGAGGTCTTTCTATGAACAGTGGGAAATTTTAAAAGAACATCATTTATCTACTTTTATCTGTAAAACTGAACAGTAAGGCAAAATAGACTGCTTCAATTTAAGATCTTTAATGTGTTGTAATAAATTACTAGAATTAATCATGATAATACTTAAATCATCACTATTATAAATAGCTTACATCTCTTATTTATAAATCACGCTCAGAAAACTACTTAGAATACTTATATAGAATTCAATTCATATCACAATCTAAAATAAATTTTAAAAACAAAATTTCAAATTGCTAAATTCCACTAAATTTAACATATAATAGTGTAAACAAAAAAAATCAAACCACTATATTCTAAGAATAGGATTTAAGTCACTGAGTCTTGCATAGAATATAATTTTACAATAATCACTTAAACAGAAAAATCAGTATGAACTGACATGAAAAAAATACTAAAATTATATTGTTAAGTCAAAAAGCAAAGATGTATTTGCAAAGCAATATATATATATATATACACTATATATGCATATACATATATATATATATATATTGCATGTTCTCATTTCATAAATAATAGGATATACTCATGTGTTCTACGTTACATAATATGCACATATACATATGTATATATACAACATGGGAATATACATTATATATGCTACACATATATTCACACACACATAAGAACACATGCATATAGAATTCTAGATGGAAACCCAAACTGTTAGTAGTTATTATTGGTAAGTGGCAAGAAAAGAGATTCACTGTTATATATATACATAGTTATATACTGTAAAATATCTATTTTTGTAAGGACACATTCCATATTTTAAAAAATACATTAATTTTCAATACTGGGACAGAACCTGGGGCAGCGTATCACAGAGCTATTTTTCAGACAGAATCTCACTAATTTGCCAAGTCTGACCTTGAACTTGCAATCCTCCTGCCTCAGCCTCCCAAGTCACTAGGATTATGGGCATACACTACTATATCCAGCTACAATTTTAAAATTAAAAAAAGTAAAAGGATAAGTCAAAAATTGATACAGTAAAAAGTTAAAAGTACTTAAAATATTTAAAAGTTAAAAACATAACTAATATTCTTATGTGAAAAATCTGAAATGTTTACAAAAAAATAGACATTTCTCAATAGGCAAACAGTACCTTATAGTTAAATGGGCAAGTTAATACAGCAAGAACCCAATAACATACAAGAAGAATTTTTAATATTTGCAAAAGAACAATAAAAATGATGACAATATTTATAAAATGTCAAAAGTACAAAAATTTTAATAAACACAGGTTAGTTCAATCAAGTTAGTAAAGTGTTTCAGTTTATTGCTTAGGATATAAAACAAAACTACTCATTCATGGCTCAATGAGGTCAAGTACTATAAGTTGGCACAATCGTTCGAGATAAGAGTTCCACATTATATATCAAGATTTTAAAATGTCCATATATGTTGATGTGGCCAGTAAACTTACAAGAATCTTCTGAAAGCAAATAGTTGAAAATGCAGCTAAAATTCTAAGGAAATGAAACAACTCAAGTGCTCCCTCTATTGGGAAATAATCTGAAACTAAAATCTGACATCTGGTGTTTGCTGTGATAATAGCATGATATTGACTAAAGGTCTGATAGTCCTGTGGCAAGCGATGCGTTTTAACTGTGTTTAAAACCTAAAGCCATTTGGAAATAGGTCTGTGAGTGAAAGAAAAAGTTTCATATAAACTCCTAAGAGGAATTGCTAGACATTTGCTGTTCTTTTCATAATTTTTCTTCTAATTACAAGAGAAGGAATAAGGGGAGGTGAAAAAAATGTTCCCTCAAGGAAAAAACATGTCACCCAAGAAGTGCACACAATTGAAAAAGGGCTGGGACATTTACAATACCAGCACTGCCAAAGTGGGTAAGGAAAAGAGGAGAGGTGAGCAGTGGCTGTTTTCTCTTTCTTACCATATTCTTTGGTCGTAGCACAAGGCCAAGATCAGAGAGAGCAACGGTCTCTCAGCACTTGGGTTTTATAATTGGAACTAAGTTTGAGAACTTGGGCAGTTAGATACTTGGGAAAAGTGAACTGGGATGTCAATTCTAGGTACGATAATGAAGAAAAAAGCTAGTCTGTATTTTATAACTATAGGCTATTTTCATTTTCCCCACATTGAATTTTAATGCAGCCATCACAGGCAGGAAGGAAAAATTAATCCTTGTACTCTGAGTGTGCTCTTCCATCACACCTTTTTAGAGATAAAGAATACCAAAACTTTAGGTGTGTTAGAAACAACTTATAGAAATTTAATATATAACTATTTCATGTTCTTTCTCACAATTGAAATCACAAACTTGATTAAAAACACAAAGACAATCAAATGATATATTATTTGACGAGACTCTATTATAGTGGATGCGTTAATTTCCACCCCAAATCACAGTATCTTGCTCCCAAATTTTGAGAAGATTAAATTCTCAGTTGTTCCTTTTATTTTGCCTCATTAGTATTGGTTAAAACTCTTCATGAGTTTATATATCACAATAATGAGAGTGAATACTCATTATTGCTAAAATACCTAGCAGTTTACAAAAGCTAGTGGACATCCATCCTGGACAGACACAAGACAAGTACATATCTCAGGACAGCTGAGTGTGTTACCTTTACTGACTCCTTTTATTATCATTCCTGGCCATGGCTACATCATAAAATACTTGGTGCTGTTTACCAAGGGGTCATCTCTCCCCAGTAAAAGCCATTAAACTGCTTTCAGAATTATCTGCTTATCATTCCCTCTTTACTGTCACAGTAAAATCTCAAATAGATTATGCATATTTTTCTGCAACTGCTTTGCCTTGTTTTGAATCTCATATTAACTTTTACATCTTTTCCATGTTAGCAATCATAGCTTTCTAGGATTCCATGAAATTTCATTGAAATTATACTATATATATTTAATCAGTGAACTAATTCACACATTTTAATTTTGCCTTTATGATGATGTAATGGATAAACTTTTGTATAAATCTTTGTACACTTTCTATCATAACAGGAAGACAAATTGTTAAAGGTAGTATTGTTAGATCAAAGGAATGTAATCTATTATTTCTATTATAATTTTTATTTCTTTATTTTTATGTGGTGCTGAGGATCAAATCTAGTGCCTCATGCATGGTAGGCAAGCACTCTACTACTGAGCCACAAACTCAGCCCCCAGGCTTGTTTTATATTCATGAATATATCTCATTGCACTATAACATGCATACAGACAATTGCGTCATCATTTAATATATTGAAGAGCTTTCACAAGGTGAACACACCTGTATAACCCATCCAGGAAAATAATAAAAATATTAACAAAAATCCAGAAGCCACATTCATATCTTCTTCTACTTACTATCCTTCCCACGAATAACTAATTCTTGACTTCTAAAGCCAAAGGTTAGTTTTACCTGGTTTGAGATTTTATATAAAGATAATCACATAATTTGTAATATTTTCTGTCTTCTTTTTAGTATATGTATTTAAAATATTTGATAGTGCAATGGAGATCTTTCATTCCTCATGTGTTGGACTCTCAGAATAATTTCACACCATTGACCATCTCTGTGTGTTGATATTTTTCTTCTGTCTCTTTCATGGCAGTCATTCTGGCATTCCTCCTATCTTCTGACTGATTCTTTTATTACAGAGTCTTTTCCTTCACTTTCCTTAAATATTTGATTTATTCAAGGTCCAGTTTTGGACAATCTCAGTCAGACTTCTAGCCATTGTTACCATCTACACCCAATGTCTCCTAAATATATATTTGTGTCCCAGAAAACTTCTCTGAACTTAAGACTCAAATATTCATCTTTTTAAAAATTTTTTTAGTTGTATATGGTCTCAATGCCTTTATTTGTTTTCATGTGGTGCTAGAATTGAATCCAGTGCCTCACACTTGTGAGGCAAGTGCTCTACCACTGAGCTACAACTCCGGCCCATGAAATATTCATCTTGATCTCATCTGTTGCATGTTTCAAAACTCTACATTCCCAAACTGAGCAAACATTTTCCTGTTCCCAAATGTCCCAGACCTGGCACTGTTCCAGTGTTTCTGATCTCAGTGGAAAAATATCACCAGGTATAGGTTTCACAACATAGAAGTCCAGGAGTCAACTTGACATTTACATCTCACTATGCCCTACAGCCACTAAAATTACTAAGTCCTGGAAACTTGTTCTCCTGAATAGCTAAGGTAACTGTGAACTTTCACTATTTTCATTGTGAGAACATTCAAATGTAAGCTATTATTTGCTTAGATGATAGCCTCCCAATTAATTCCCAAACAAATTATACTCTGGTTAAAACTCTTCATGGGTTTATATATCACATTGAATAATTTCCTTGAATCAGCAATTAAAGCCCGGTTTTGACCTGGTCACTTCCTACTTCTTGAGTCTCCTTTCCCTCCACCCCATTGTTCTTCTCTCCTTACTCTAAATATTTCTTCACACATTCCTTAAAAGGGTTTGAAATAGGCTTGAAAGTTGAGAGATTCTACCCAATGTGGCTATCTGGAAGAGAAAAAAAAAAGAAAAGAAGATGATACATGCAATTTGATAGAAAAAAGGTTTTTTTTGTTGTTGTTGTTGTTTGTGTTTTCAAATATGTGTTCCATTTGAGGGATGAAGATGGAGGTGGAAAATTCAGAAAACAATGAGATAAAGGATAATCACCTTCAAAGAGTTTCAAGCTGTTTAAGGGGCCAATTAACATAATGACTAATAGTATAGTGTAGTTGCATGGTTTAGAGTCTGACAGACTCAGGTCATGGTTATGACTCAGCCATTTAAAGCCTGCATAACTTTTGGTGAATCACAATATCGTTAAGCCAAAACTCTCACAATAAGAGACTGCCTCATCGGTCACATGGATTAAGCTATGTATATCTAGTATTTGGTAAAGTTAACAGAGTTAAATGCTAAATAAGTGGTAGGCAAATTATCATTAAAAAAATAAGTCTATAATAGTATTGTCATATATTAGGAGTAACTCATGCTTAATCAATGCTTAAGATAATAAGCATCCCAGGGGCAAAAATTAGACCATGTTCTCCCAAGAGGTTTATCGACTCCTGTTATTTGGTGCTCCTCCCTCTGACACCAAGGACAAGTTTCTAGGTAACCAATGACTCAGGATGAACTAAACATGTGTACACTCTCAAGGAGTCTTATTGTTTATTAAAATTTACTCAGTGTAAATCAGTTTATTTTCCTTTCTCAGAATAACCACCAAAAATTTGGACTTACCCTTACCTTTGTGGTCAGGATTTGGTGACTCCTGTGAGAATAAGAAAACAAGCTTATATGGCCTATATGGCCAAGTCAACTTCAGCTAGTCTAAACAAATCCAACTGTTGTGTTTACAGCTGTTTTTATTGAAAATGCAGGACACAGCTTATGAGGTTTATCCCTTCCTTTACTGTCCTTGAAAAATACACATATATGAACAACTGAAACCCGAAGAAAAAATAAACATTGCTGGCATAGGAGAATAAATTATTAATTTAATTATTTAAGCATTTATATTTCCTTTAAGAAAGGATATACAATTTAATGAAAAGAATGACTTGAAATCAAAATTACAGAGTTCTGGCTTTGCCTTCAGCACTGATTGTATAGAGTACAATCTTGACAAAATCATTTATTTTCCCTGGACTTCAAATCCTTCCTATGTAATAAGAGGGTTAAATTGTATTATCAAAATTCCTGTGTGTGTGTGTGTGTGTGTGTGTGTGTGTGTGTGTGTGTATCTATACTTATATGGCATTTGTATACACACATATGTACCAATAAGGAATCTTAGTATTTTAATAAAAAAGCATATTACAAGTAAGGGGGCCAGACAGAGGATGGATAAGTTCTACTCCTACATTGTCATCTGTTTATAGCATTAAAATCCCTATATTTTCATCCATCCACGGCAACTGAGAAGTGGGAACCTGTTGGAAATGCAAATTCTCAAGCCCAACACTACATTTACTAAATCAGGAACTGTGGAGGAGGGACCAGCCCTCTGTGTTGCAACTTGCCCTCCAGGTGACTCTGATAAACACTAAAAGGTGAAAACCACTGCCTTTGAACATTCCCAGAGGAGTACTATTCACTAATATCATAGGCATAAGCAGAAAGCCAACAATTAAAGGGGAAAATGCAGGACACTTAACAGAAAACTCAGAGCAGAGGTGGTAGAATAGAGGTTAGTTAGTGAGACACAGCAATGAGGGTCAAGGAAGTTTCATGATTGCAGGGAACTTGGTATGGTTGTGAAAATACAGAGCAGAGGCCCAAACAACTAGCCACATGCTCCTGTGTTAAATCATTATTTTTTCTCATGAAATCATTTTTGCCTATATGCTAAGACCTGCTGGCTTTAGAAACTTCTTCCCTATAGTGAATCCTACAGAAGAAAAAAAATTCCTCTGCTCTTAGCCACAGCTATACTCCTGACAACTACAGTTATATACAGCAGAAACCTGACGCAAGATTAGCCAAGACTTCTCAGATGATCCTGCACATCTTCTCCAGCCTCTTATCACCAGGTTTAGTTCTCCTCTACTGGCAGCTTAGAGAGTGTGTTTGGGAAAGCAAGAAAATTTCTGGAATGTCACTGGGCTAAAGGTGAGCTTGGGCAGAGAAAGGTTGGGGGGTAAGAATAAGCCTATGAAAACGACAAGGCAAGAACTCAGCATGGACACTCTTGAGAAGACTTATAGATGCCATGTTGTCATCCAGAACATTTCCCTGAGAGGGGAATCCCCGGCTTTGCAACTTCCTGGCCAGCGTGATGGCCACCAGCCGGCTATAACCTTTCCTGCGATGATCGGGCAGGGTGTAGCCGTGGCACATGGTGGCAAACTGGTCTGTGATAGACCAGGATACCGGGTTTCCCTTGTCATCACGGACACACACACTGGGGAAGCAGGAGATGAGTTTGGCAATGTACCGGAGACACTGCTCATTGCCGCCCCTTGACCAAGTGCGGTTGAGGAGATCAGCATCTGCAACACTCAGATAGGTGAGTCGCGGGGAAGACCCCGTTCTAAAAGAAATCAAGATGAAAAAACGCATGAGCTCAGGATTCTGTGACAATAAGTAACCAATTTTCCCATACTGATTTAATTGAATTGGCCAAAAAATAAAACCAAGTTTCTTAATATGCCAGGCATATGTACATACTCTGGAAATGTTAGCTCTTCTAGGCCTCATCTTAAGCTGCTTTTCTCCAGGTTAAATATTCTAATTTTTTCCAGTATTTCTCTTTTTTTATGGACTGCTACTCTGCACTACACTGATTCCAATGATATATAAGTTTCTAGGGGTTTACTAGAATGCTACATAAAACCTCTGCCAATAAGATAAAGTGAGTGGTACATTTTTTAAGAACTGAGACAAATTACACAGTTGAAAGCCTATGAGGCTGATTGTGTCTTGGAATTTGATTTCATTTTTGAATGTATCAACATCATCAAGACCATTCTCAGTGAACATTAAGAGACTGATAATATAGTTCTTGCTATGATTTTTGTAAGTACAATTTCATGGTATTTTTCTTAGCAGCTGTATAGTGTTAGCTCACATATTAGACATGCTATTAGCTATGGCACTAGACCATTCATTAAGTGTGGGGAAAACC
>NC_138186.1:63057398-63061316 GCF_964194105.1 Spermophilus citellus | reverse complement strand
TGGATAGAGTTGTGTTTTTTGTTATCAAATATATTAAATTATTTGTTTTGTCCATTAAAATTTTCAAACTAAGAAAAATTAATTCTCGTCATTGCATTCTTTCAAACAAAGATATAATTTGAAAAAAATAGCTACAATAATAGTTAGCAACAGTTGCCACATGTTCTCAAATTTAGCAGTTCAGGATTCCCTTTGCCTTGCTTTGGAGGAATATGCTGGACTCTATTATTTTTAGCACTATTATTATCATTATTATTACTAATTACTTGCCTAGGCTCTCCCTTGCCCCACGCACACTTGTCTGGAAACTACAGGTGTGCTGCCATTTGAATAACGTGCCTCACTGGGGCCCACTGCATTGGGGGATAACATCAGCTGGGCTCATCAGTCCGAAGCCCAGGAATTTGGAAATTTGGATAGGGAAAAAGAGAGGGGACTCACTCTCTTCACTGGGAGAAGCTGAAAAAGAGAAGAGTTTCATAGCAGCGATTTCCAGCTTTGATTATATATTAGGATCCCCAGGGGAGCTTTTAAAACATAGCAGTGTCTGGACCCTACTTTAGACCCATTGGATCCGAATATCTGGGAGCAAGGCTCAGATACCGCCACCAAAACTTTTTAGTTTGAGTAATATCACTTTCATTCCTACTGAAAAATTGGAAGACTCCTACAGCAAACACCCTTGGTCTAGATTGCACTAAGTGGTAACATTTTCAGGGAAGAATGGCCTTTTAAAACTCTCCAGGTGATATTTTTTTTAAAAAAAATATTTTTAGCCGTAGATAGACAGAGTATCTTTTTTTATTTTTATTTTTTATGTGGTTCTGAGACCACATAAATCTAACCCAGTTCCTCACACATGCTTGCAGGTGCTCTACCACTGAGCCACAATTCCAGCCCCTACAGGTGACATTAATATAGAGAACTGAGAAAAGTCTCCATAGTTATAGTAATATGTAAATAAGAACAACCCGACTACAGAAAGGAGAGAGAAAAATGAAATAGATGTAGCAAGGAAGACTGAAGTGGAAAACGAGAGTCAGGACCCTGTCTCTTGTGCTGTGTTCTGTGAGATGCCTGAGTATCACCATAACAGATTCACCTATTGGGTTTAAGCTAGTGTGATTGTTTTATCATCGATGTCAAAAGACTTAAGAACAATATGCAGAGGAAGCAACTTTCTATAACCTTATCCCTAAATAAAAATAAAAGCAGGTGTTGTTGGATACTTACAGCTTTTTAATGGCTATTATGTTAACAGAAATATATAAAAATAACAAATCCAGAAAGCCATGAATTCCCATGAAAACGGAATTAATGGACCACCTGCTAAATTATAGGTTTTCAGATGTATCTTCCGTGTGCTAAGATAAACTATTTTCTATTGGTGAATTAAGTCAAATCTCACTCATCAGAGGCAATACCCATGCAAAAGGGAGGTGGCTGTGGTCCGACCACTAGGCCAGTATTTTATCACTGACATGGTTTAGAACTGCCAGAACCTACTGATAGCATGTTTAGAAATATTATCTACAGAGAAAGCACTCCATTATTGCCTGGACTCAGGGAAAATCATTTCTATCCCCATGCCCTGTGCCCTCCTTTCATGTCCAACTTTAGAAAGACCAACCAGTCTCCAGGCTTTGAACTGTCCCCTGAGCTCATTATCTCTAAATAAGAGTTCTGGTTTCTGTTTACAATTTTTCATTCATTCTGCAAAATGACAATGATGCTTTAACTCTATATTATATCAATATTGTTGAAAGGGAGTTTAGACCTCCCTGATCTTAGGATACAATCCATAAAGACATAAAAGACAAGGTTTTTAGTCTATTAAGGCTAATCACTAGTTAAAAAATAAGCTTAAAATCATTTATCAGAACTACCAAGAAGTTTATTTTTCCAAATGATAAGAATATGAATAAATTTTTGAAGGAGGAACTGCAAATAATAATAATAATAATAGATAAATTCAAACCTCACCCTTTTCTCAGGAAGCTTTCTTTAAGGGGGAGACCCATTTTGTCAAAATTCAAAGGATAAAATTTTGAAGCAAAACTCAACTTTTAAAATTTGCACTCAAATATTTACAAAGCTTCTTTCAGAAAAAAAAGAAGAAATAAAGTTAGGGGTCAATTACAAGACTATTTTAAGGAATAGTGTGCAAGATGACAGAAAGGTAGGTGTTTGGGTACACTCTCCCACAACACAAAAAAAATGACTCAAAGAAAATCTTTCAAACCAAGAAAAATCTCCTCAAAGTTCACATCATCTAAAGAAAAGAAAGTCTAGGATCAAGAGATCTCAGTGCACTGGTTAGTCAATGGAATTGAAGGGTTTTTAAGGAGGTGAAAAAAAAATAATTCTTTGGCTTCCAAATTCAAGGTTGGTGAACCTTATTAAGAAATCAATATTGTGGATAAAACATTATAAAGAATGATGAGGGAAAATGATAACAATGGTTCATTAACCTCTGTATTTGCACTTAACCACTTGGAGATTACCAGAAGGAAAAAAAAAATCAGTTAGAGATTCTAATTTCCCATATTCTGAAATTTGGATGGCAATCAGAGGAGCACGGAAAAATAAATGTAAACAAAAATATGCTCATAACCAGGCTGGTGCTCTTAATGAGTTATGTAAAGAGCTTCAAAGTTATCACATTCCTTCTTAATACTTACTCACTGTCATGTTATTAATTAAGCCCCCAAATTACCAAAGCCCCACTATTATAGAATCTTAATTGGCTGCTCATTTCTGAAATTCCTGTCTTTAAAGCAAGTCACTGGAAAAAGAAGGAGGACATGGGACTACTCACTGTGGCCAGCCTATGACAAAGTCATAGGTAAATTCACCCTACTCCCTGGCAGCTGGAGACATGCGGCCATCAGTGGCTTTCCTTCACCATATCTCTTTTCAAATCAGCAGGCCAGGCATCAGCTCCTCTGAGCAGTCAATTTAGCCCCAAATGGCAGATCCCCAGGCAGAGGTAGCTGGGCTGGGGCCTGCCCTCCACAGAGGTGCTACAGCCTGACAGGATGAGTCTTGCTTGGGGAACACCTCCCAATGTGGGAGGGGCACGGTGCTGGGGAATGGATGAATCACACACTGGGTGACACACCGAGACTCACAAAAAGCAAAGGCTTCTGTCTTTGGCAAGGGATCCAGTCTGTAGTGGAGGCACGGGATCTGTGGTACTTGGCCATACTTATTTCATCCTTACAATTCTTCCTATAAGCCTGGAGGTGGAATATTAAAACCACAGTGTCTATGCTTGGGGCTCTGTAACTGGCATGAATTGCACTGCAATTTTTAACCTCCTTGTGGTTGTCTGGAGTCACAAAAAGAGTTCTATCATGGTGACCAGCAATTCAAGATGGTGGCTCCTCCCTCAACCCAGGTCCCTGGATGACTGTGATAAGCAGAAGCCCCTGTCAACCCACAATGGGTATGAGAACAAGTTACTCATTATTGTTCTTAGTTACTGATATGTGGGGGCTCTTTTTACCTCAGCATAACCTAACCTATACTGACTGATAAAAGAACAAAGTCTCTTGAAAAGCAGCACCATTGATGACATTGTTTTTTAAAACTTGAAAGACTCAAAAATCTTTTCCAACTCTTTAAAGTTTCCATGGACTTTTTGGTACCCCTAATCCCATATTTAAAAAACTAATTTCATGTCTATCTAGGGTATAGCATTATTTTAAGTATTCACTAAGAAGTTCTTAGAACATAGTGAGAGACACCCCTCATTTTTAATCCTTCCCCTGCTCCATCTTCATTTTGTGTCTTAGACTCTTCTGGATCTCCTAGGAAGTGATCAGAACAGGAAGGGAAAGTCCACAGGTGCTTACTTTATTTTTCAATAACACTAGATTTGAAATCCCGTTTGGGAGTAATATTCATCCCTTGAGT